>NW_010101118.1:0-53417 GCF_000699245.1 Pterocles gutturalis
GAGGGATTATTAATCCCATTAAAAACGGGATTATTCCTGACGGCCACTGGTTTAATTCGGCATTCAGAAACAGTTTGCAGCATTTTTCTTACTTGCAGGGAGAAATAATAATCTCTAATGAGAAAAAAAATAACCGCAGCTTTCTGTTGCAATGTAAATTTCCTTTATTTTAGGAATTCGGTTTTGTCTTTCTGCAACAGCAGAGGTTCCCGGCGATGGCATCACAGGCTCTGCAGATGTGATGTCTCAGCAATTCTCCTAGCTTGACCGCTGGCGGGCAAGTGACTTCGCCCCTGGGTTTGGAGAATCTGCCCTTCCTCTTCACCTCTGCACCTCTGCCTCCCCCCTGTTGAAAACTTCCACATCCCCACGAGCACCCCTGGAAGCTCATGGGATGTGGGACACAGCTCAGTCGTAGCACCAAGCATCTGGGTTTCAGAGCCCCTCGCAGACTGGTGCTGGTGCAGTCGTGCACAGCAGAGTGATGTTATCACTGTCTAGGGGAGAAAGGGGGGCTGAAGCCCAGGAAGGGGGACAACCTCTTTTTTTTTTTTTTTTTTTAAACACCTTGGATGTCAGGGTGTTTCCTGCTTGGTTAAATACAGATGGATGTCCAGGTTTGGGGTCAGAATGAGATAATGAGTCCTGGTTGGTTTGCACCTCCCAGGGTTTCCTGCTCAGTCCCGTGCTTGCAGAGGAGGTGGTGAAGCACTGCAGGAATATCTCCATATCTGGGACTGACCGCATGGTTCCTTGCCAGGACCCCAGCTGCTGATAGGACCTGAGGTGGGATTGATGAGCTCCATCTCTGGCAGTGGTTAATTAAATCCTCTGAGGATGACAGGTAAATCAGTGTGTTCACTACTAATAGGTTTCTAGGAGCACCGGTCCCATCTCCCTGTCCCACTGTTGAAGGAGAAGCAGTCCAAATTGCCTTTTGGATTGAGGGTAGACATCTGTACCTCTGCTCCTTGAAACGGTATTGATGTCTGAACGCTGTAAGATAAATATCAGGAAGCAGAGGTGCTTCTGCACATTGTACAGATTTGCCATCGCTATACATCCGTTTCCTTTCCACATCCAAACAGTTTCTCACTTATTGCAATGTTTTTGTCTCTTGGATTCTTCTGTGTTGTTCCCACATATCCTTCTGTCACATATTGCACGTTGGCCTTCTGACTGACAACTGGAAGATAAACATACATTTATTATGGATTTTGTAAAGGGTATGTGTGTTTACCTGCATGGCTTAAATATTTTGTATTTTAAAATATTTGGAAAAGAGGAAAGTGTTGAAAATATTTTGACAATAATTACAAGCTCCTTTCTCTTTTAATGCTGTTTAGGTGCTGCAACAAACTAATGTTGAAAGATGTTGGCAGAGTTCCCTCGGATGAGAGCCACTCAGGACAGTTTAACAACAGTAGCACTTCTGGTACATACCACACATTGTTTTCTATAGTGTTTCAGTAAATTATTTTTAGAAACTAGATAAACCCATTGTGATTATCCAGTCTAACCTACTAAATATAAACCAATGGTTTTCACTTTGCATGGCTCTGCATCACTCTTGCTGAAGATATATCTGTGGTGGACCCATGCGTATGAAAGGTTTGGGTTCAGAATATTCAGGTCTAAAATGTGCAATTTGTGAATATCTCAGTACAGTAAGATTGACTGCCATCTGCTCTGGCTGTGGTCAGCAGCAATGCTCTAACAGGAATTAGTTTATGTTGGTTAAAGCTTTTTACCGTGTCCGTTCTTCTCATGGCTTGGACTGTCTTCATTGGATTTGGATTTATAACTCTCCAGTGTCTGCTCTGAAACATCATTTTCTGTGCAGAAAACAAATGCAATTAAGATCATGAGATTTTTCTGTGGCTCTTCCTCACTCTCTATTGAACATAAAAATCCCGAGAGACTACTTATAAAATGGGGGTTCAATTCTCCTGCTTAAGACCACAATTTCCTTGGCTTTTGTGGCACCTCATGTCAGCTGAAGCCTGGCCTGGAGGAGCCATGTCTTGTCTCTGCTTAACAGGCTCCTCAGCTCTCCAGCCCCTCAGAAAAATCCGCATCAGCAGTTGCTCGGCCAGGGCCATCACCCACCTCTCTTCCACACTCCGTGAGCTTTTTTCAGCTTCCTCATGAAAAGCAGGACAATGATGAGCAGCGCGAAAATCAGAGCAGCCACCAAGATGGGCAGCAAGAGATTCTTCTTCTTTTTGCTGCCTTCAGATTTCAGATCTTGCTCTGTAAAAGAGGCAGGTGTGTGTTTGTGTTGTTAAATAGCTTCCTGTGAGTCTCTGCTGATTCAGACAAGCATGATATATCCTGGACCAGGCCAGGTGAATGTGGTGGGAGGGCGCAAGTCACCTTGTTTGACTCAATTTTAGGATGTAAGGTCAAATTTTTCCTTCTTAAATGAACAAGAAAAACTGATTGAAATCAGTGGACTCGTGCTCTGGCACAACAAACAGTAAGATTTAGCATTTTTCTGGGTTGTAAAAATGGCTGTGTTTCTGTGGTCTTTGCCATTAAAGAGTACATACCCAAGGTAACGGTGGAAATCACAGTCACATTTGCACTTGGTAGCGGGGCTTCTGTCCTGGAAAGTTCCTCTTCTGTGACATTGCCTTGGAATGCCATTTCAGTCCCTGGAGGAATAAAAAGGAGAACAGTGTTTCTCTGAAGGGCAAAGGGATGCTTAAGACCCAGCAGCTTTGAAGTCCAGGGCACCTGGTACTGCAGGAGAAAGGGACTTCTGCAGCCCCTGACTTAGAGCTCTATGCTCACTTCCTTAATGCTGTATTTCATTTTAATCTGAAGAACACCCAAGCTTTATGAACAGAAAATCCTCAGAGTCTCTTAAACATTGTTGAACCCAATGGTTCCCATTTACAGCTGAATTAAAACAGAGTTGAGCTTTGACTCTCTGATCATTTTGAGGTTTTCCCTGTTCATCAGTTTGCTTGCAACACTGGGAATGACCATGTATCCTTTTCCTTAAAGCAGATATTTTTTTTGGTGTTCAAATCCCTGATTACTCTTTCACTGTCTTCATAGCTCACAGTCATGCAATCACCCTGCATGAGACCCCCCCTCCTTTGCCACCACCACCCATGTCCGATGGTGCAAGGTCGTACCGTTGGGGACACGATAACTCGACGAACCAGCCAATTCTTCCCTTCCTGCCGCAGCTGGCGTTACTTCAGACCCTGTGCAAACAGAGGGGTGAGTTCTGACTTTCTTACACACATTCCATACATCCTTGTATTTTGATTTGATTTTGAAAACTAAAATATTAATGCATGCTGTGCCTACCAAAACTTTACATTCATAAGAGATTTTCTTCCTTACCAGGTATGTAAGCACACCTAGTGAAAGTCCTGTTGAAAGACTCAGGCTCGCTCTCCGTGTATGTTTATCAACATCTGTAGGAATTGTTTGTGGGGATGTAGCCCTTCTGTGACGTTTGTAATCACTGATGTAGCACTTCCAAGCAAATACAAACAAAGGGCTGGTGTATTTCTAAAACACCCAATTGACTTTTCCCTGCAGGTGTGTGCACCCACTGTGGTGGGGTTTGGCCAACGGATTTGGGCAGTGGAGCTCTTAATTCTTCTGCTGGAAACAACTTCTCAGTGCAGCAACTGCAGCCTGCAGCCGGCTATGTGCAGGGATAACCGCTGTTGCGCAGTGCCACCTAGTGCAACTGTCCAGAGAGATCCTGGATCCTCTGGTACTGCAGAAGGGGTGGTTTGTTGTTCAGATCCTAAAGGACCCCCGCCAAAACACAAGACAAAAATCACAAGACACTCTTTGGCACTGAACTGATCATTGAAAAACGAAACCTGCCCTGTATGCTCCATGCTCTGGATGCTCTGTCTGATCAGTGGTTAGACTTACAGTCCTACCCTCCCACCTTCAGCTTCCCTGTCCTCTGAATAGATTTAACACTATGAAATGAGGACAAAAAAGAAAGTGAAACCCTCACCAGTATGCTGTGGGTGGCTTGGAGCAGAGGCCGTGCTGCTGTTCGGATCTGACACTGCTGTGGTCACTGGGGAAAAAACAAAGCTGTTCTGAAGGCTGAGAAAATATCCCCCAGCAGCACTGGTAACTGCTCTTTTACAGCCCTAGCTCTAGGTAAAGGCACTGTACAGTATCGTCATTTTTTACCCCCCCCCCCCAGTTTCTATTAAGTATGATGGTGAATGATATGGAATATTCCACTGGCCATTGCATTTGTTGCTTTACCTGTGCTCCCTCCCAGCTTCTGGTGCACCTGCAAATTCAACAAAGCACGGGAGCCTGGAAATGTCCTTGGATTCCCAGACAGCAGCCCAAAACATCAGTGTGCTATCAACATTCTTCTCAGCACAAATCCAAAACATAGCCTCATACTAGCTACTAAGAAGAAACTTAACTCTAGCCCAAATTCAGGACAGTAAAAAGAAATTTAACTCTAACCCAGCTGAAACCAGCACAGATATTTTCTGCGATAGATGCAGTGTTTATCTGACCTGTGCAATAATTTAAACAAGGCCAAGCAATTCCTGCCTACCTGGAGATTCCTCATTCTCAGGGACATGTGTATCCACCTCTAGGGCAGCTGGTGCAGGATTTGTATTTGTCACTGAAAAAACCCAACAACAGTACAACTTATAGAGCACTTATAAGCATTTGTTGAATCAAGAAATCTATAGGAAGAACAAAGGAAGAGTAATTAGATAGATCCTAAAGATGAGTAAATAGGCAGAAGGCAAACTCTACTCCAAGAATTATTAGACAAGCAGCTTCAGTGTTAACTTACAACATCTAGACCCTGCTAGCTTTCCAGGTGGATGTGTCTAATATGCAGAAGACATGGGAAGCTCACAGCTTTTTGAGAACATAAACTGTGAATTGTCTTTAAAGCTGCAGGACAAACATCACCTGAATGCTAGCAGCAGCGCTGGGGAACTGTCCTGCCTGGGCTGCTGTGGCTTAATGTTTAATGAATTTCAAGGTAATTAAGAAGCAGAAAAAAGCCCCCAAATCTTGGTTTGGAGTTCTTCTTTTGCCCCAGTAGCCCTCTCATTTATAAATAGGTTCCACACACAGGGCAGTAGACTATGGGCTTCAGCTTTGCATGTATATTTGCATAACTTTCACCATCTCAGAGACGTAAAATGGGATAGCCACTGCTGAAGGAGCCTGCAGTACCCGTCCTAGGGAGGTCCTCAAACTGGAAAGATGCCATCAGCTTCTCTGCTCTTAGTGCTCGGTGGCGAACGATGCAGCTGGCTGTTGAACCGGGTCCATAGGTGAGGACTGTCAGCGTGCTGGTTGTGGTCCATTTCTTCCCATCAGCTTCTAACTTGTGCTTAGTGTCACCTATACACCCATTGGAAGAAAACATTTAAGTGCTTTCTAGTCAAGAGCAATTTAATGAAAAACCTTCCAGGAGCAATCTGCATTACTTGGCTGTGCTGGAGCAGCACATGATTACTGTGCACGAGTGGTTCGCTGTGTAAATGGATCACACGGGAGCCCAAAGGCAGTGAGGTCATGCTTTCTTCCTTGGCAGTTGGTTAAGTGCAGACCTTGCTGCACCCCCTGTGCTCAGCCCAAAGCCTCCGCTCCGCTTCATGACTCACATGGGAAATTCCCCTGCAGCACCCTGCAGGACTGCGGCGAAATGTCCAAACACCCCCCGGCACTTTTGGTCCTGACTGAATGGAATAAATTGCTTTGCTGTGTGCCGCAGCCACGCAGGGCCCGCAGCCAGGAGCCTCGGGGCAAGGACCTGCTGTTCTGCAGCCTGACTGAGATCTAAAAAAGTTCTAATTCTGCTGTGTTGTAATCCAAGGGCATTAAACTTGTGTCTTAATAGCTGCAGATTTATTACCGCAAACATAAAAAGAAGTTGTTAAATTTGCATTGATGTGCAATATTTACATTTGTAATAAATAAACATTGGTACAACTCTGTTAAATCCTGGACAAGTCAACCATTGTCCCTACAATGCAGGTTTCACTTGTCCCCTTTGGGAGCTGGGGGAAGTTCAACACAAAGATTAATTGCCTTGCCATAATGAATTAGAGAGCGCTGTGTAACTTGTCTGATGTGGTTCCGAGTCCTGTAGGTAATACTGGTGTCTACTCATTTATATGATATTGAAAAATAAAGATGTATTTCATGTGACACAAAGAGATGTGTTTAAATAGCTCTGGTGGAGAGGGAGGTTTTTTCAGATGTTTACCGCAAATGCCCATGGCGGCACAATAATCTCTACTGTCTGTCTCTGATGTAGAGGTTCTCTGGAAACAAACTGACGCTTTCTCTTGATCTGTTACCCCTGGTAACACCCTTATTTCTTAAACGAAATAAATTCCTTGTTTCTAAATTAGCCTTTACAGGTAACTCTCTGTATCACATAGAGCAGTATTTCTCAACCTTTTTTTCCATCCCCAGCAGGGTCACGCAAGAGCACAAAAGGATTTCAAAACATTTTTTGTTAGAAAGGAAATAATCTTTAATTGTCAGGAACAGCTCAGTAATTACAGCTGGTTTGCCCCTGCTGAGTCCTGGTGGGACTGGGGAGCTGCCAGTAATTACGATATATTAGCTATTTTCTGATTACTATAAATATTTGCAGTATTTGATTAAAGCTTAGAACAGAACGGGGGAGAAAGGAGTGTGACTCAAAGACAGTCACCTGCAACAAAAGAGAGGCACCTGCAGAGGGGATGAGAAACATCAAATTAGGGCAGTTGGTTTTCTTTTTTTTTTTTTTTTTTTTTTACTTTCCAGCATTTTAATTCGTGTCTGCCCCAAGCAAATGTAAATTTTTCCTGTTCAGCAGAGCAGCCCCTACTGGCCCCAGGCTAATGGCCCTCACATGTGGCTGAGGGGCAAGCTGGAAGGGTGCTGGTCGGGCTGGCTGGGTCAGTGCTGTAAAGGTCTCGGGGAGAGAAAGGGAAGTATTTTTTGCTGAAATAAGCAGAGGAATGTATATGTGTTGTGGGAGATGTTTAGGGTCTGAGCTATGTGCTGTGATGTTAGAAATAATATACTTATTATATTGTGATTACAGGCTCAGCTTTGAATGTGTTGCTTGATGATGCAAAATACAAAAAAGAATATGTGAAAGAGAATACATTTGCGTCTATGGGTATTTTCCTTACGCCTTGGTACAGATGTGCATTTTCTCTCCCCTCTGCTACAGTTACAGCTAGTAAGGTAGTTATTATTAGAATGTGGCCTTCAAAGCAGCTATTTCTGTAGTACACACGTGAAACTGAGCTATGTGGTGGCTCTGTGCTCCTTGTGTGTGTCCACCTGGACATGTGTGGATCTCTGGCTGGAGGGAGCATCACAAGGTGATGTGGGGTCTGTTTCCTGAGCTCTTTTTTGCTTCTGCTGGTGAGCTGCCTGGTTCTGAACAGATGGATGAGAGGGAAAGGCTGCTGGTGAGCTGCTCAGCACAGCTGAGGAAAATCTGCCTACCAGTTACAACATGGAAAGAATGATGATGGATTTTTTTTTTTTTTTTTGACTGACCTTATAGTGGGGCTTTGAAAATTGTGCCTCCAGAGTTTTGTTTTCGTTGGAATTTCACTCCAGACTCTCAAGGGATTTTGGTGCCAGGTATTGTTCTGCTCTGAATGTGAGCAAAGCAGGTGAGCCCCCTCCCTTGCACAAACACTGGCATTTAGTGCTGACTTTTCTCTGAGCTTACACCTACGGGGCCCAAGTTGTACTAAATGCACAGAGGATGAGTGGTAGTCCCAGCTGATGTGTTGCAGAAGGTGTTTCACCCTCCTGTATTTTTAAACCTGCCCAAGGCTGGTAAGAAGAAATTGTTTGTAATCAATCCCTGGCCCTTTAACACTCACCAGGGAGCTCTATCCCGTTGTCCAACAGCCAGGTAATCTGGGGCTGTGGTTTACATCCTTGGGTATGGCAAGACAGTGTAATCCTTCTTTCTGCATCTTGGGATACTTCCAGTACTGCGCTAGAAGGAGCAGCTGCGGCAGTAAGACTTAGCATCAGTTATGGTACATCTTGCTACTCAGAGTTGTGTTAAGCACTATAAAACTGCATGCAAAAATGCAGGGCTGGAGTTGAGAAGCTGGCTTTGTTCTGCTCCTCTGGAATAAAGCAGGTGAAGGAACTTACCTGATACCTCAACAGTCTTGTTCTTGCTTTGGAATGGGGTGCCGTAGTAGAAGCATTTATATACGCCTTCATCGTGCACTGTTACGTTAGACAGTCGGATGGATAATTCATCCTTCGAATAACGGATAAGTTGGTACCTCTGATCTCTTAAAGCTGTAAAGAAAAAAAAACCCAGCATGCTATACGTGTTGGTAGGTAAGAGACAGGTAATCAAAGCAGTAACGGAATGAGGATAGTTGTCTTTATTGCATTTTTAAAATTCATCAGCACTTGACATAAGGGAGTGGGTGCAAAGCATTCCCAGCTGGTGCTGTGCTAGTACAGAGGCAGCAGGAAAATGAAGAAGGGGGGTGTGTGCTGCCAGCGGGGAAAATTAGGGGTTTTTTTTCTTGCTTTTATTTTCAGGGGGTCTTACTCCTGTGTTCCCAGGTATTGTAACAATTGGTTTCTTTAAGTGTAAGCAAACTTTGGAGTGTGAGGATGTGATACATGGTCAGAAAAGTAATATGACCTTTGAATATAGGGTATAGGTGCATGAACTGAGGACCTTTCCCTTCCCCATTCCCCAAGCCTTTGTCTGGCCTTGAAGAAATCGCTTCCCCTCTTTGGGTGTATGTTGTGATATGTAAATGTACGCTATGGTCAGCACACGCCTCTTTATTAACTGTTTATTAATTGGCTCTTCTGCTATCCTTGTCTAATTACCTTGATTTTAATGAGCCCATCTCCTAGGATAGCTGTATTCTACTGTATAGTCCCTTTTTTCTCTGGGATAAAAAAGACCCGCGGGAGTCTTTGGGGTCAGGCCAGCAAGTCGCATGGGCTCTTCCCACAACCGCAGCACAGAAAGTGTAACTTTCTGCCCTTAAATTGAACTGAAACTGGGGGTTTGTACCAGCCATTAGGCAGAAAAAGACCTTAAAAATGATCGGTTTATTTTCAATTTCTTTTAGCTGAGGTCTTGTAAAAATAGAGAGTTGGGAGAAAATTACAACAGTACTATAATTTATGAAGGTGATTAAATAGTAAAGGATTTTGAAACCACAGTGATGTAAGACTTGTAGCTAGCTTGTCATATTTTTAGCTACAACGAGACTGGAGGGAACTGATTCACGAAGCGGTTTATTGGAGAAGCAATGTGACAGGGATTCACAGGGGTGATTTAGAAGAAAAAATGAAAATGTCCACGTGCAGTGTAAAGTTTGCTTTCTGTCTAAATGAGGACTGTTTCCTTTTGTACTGCAAAAGGAAAATAATCCAGCGTGTCTGACTTATCAGGGATCCAAATGCCTTGCAAGCTCTAGTCCTTGGGGGTGTTATATCATGCATCTTCGTGAAGGATAATTGTGGGATGTTGAATCCTCAGGTGATGTAAGATAGATACTGTTTTGTTCACCCAGGTTAAATTTGTGAATTGTTGTAGCTGTAAATTTGGCTTTGTTAGCAGATACTAGAAATCACTGCTTGTTTTCTAAAGATTTCCTCTTGATGCACTACATCAAATTCCCTGATGAGCAGAAGAGCACCCAGGGCTTTCAGGCACGTCCGCTCCTGTCTCTCTTGTAAGGCAAGAGTGGGCTTTTGTGCTAATCTCTTGGTGCTGGTGGTAACTACGGTTCATCGCTAAAAGCTCTAGTGCCAGACCGCTCTTGTGGGGGTTTCCATTTCATCAGCTTCCTGCCAGAAAGGGGCTGAATGTAATGTCTGGGGTGGTTGGGTAGCAGGTGAGTCAGTGGCCATGGGTGGGAGCAGGGAAAGCCCCCTTGGGAGTGACCCTCCAGCCCCAGGTGGAAAGTGCTGCAGGCAGTGTTCACACTTACCCCGCTGGGCATTGAGAAAAATGCCAAAGCCCTGAGGGTTTAACCACTGCCGGGCAGAACCGCTGCCGCTGCTGAGGGTGCAGCGGAGGTTGAGGTCCTCTCCTTCCTTTAGAGTGATGGTTTCACTGCCAGCTCCTGGAAACTCCCCTGCCAGAGATGGGGGGAAAAAACAAGTATTATAATGTGACATGAAGTGACAATGTTTTGCACAGAGTAGTATATCAGCTTTCTTCTTTTCAAGGGTGTAAAGGTTTTTCTACACTGGGAGACTTGCCAATGTTATTGTACTGATATAAATAAATCACAGTCATTAGAAAGCTCATCGCAGTCACTGAGTAAGATTTTTGCCAAAGGTTTGTGATCGTCACCTGCTAGCACAACCAGACTTAGTTATTAGATGTTATTCCACATGAGTCAATGAAGAACTGATAGCAGACCCATTTAATGCACGTTCTTCCTGTATGTTAACACAAACACTTAATTTTCATCATTCCTTGTTCAGTTCTGGAGCCCGATTTGCAAGTGTGCGGGACTGAGCAGTGGATGACCAGCACCTCTGAGAACCCAGGCCTTTTTCTTCAGAAATTGTAATGCTGCAACTGCTTTGAACTGGCTTTGAAATGGCTTTTGCAGGCAGGATCCCCAAACCTGGCCAGGCACAGGTTACTAAAATGAAATGTCATTCTCTCTCCTCCTCATTCTACAGATGGGCAGTAAAGTGTGTTTTTCTCTCCAGACATTCTAAGATACATAATCCACTTTGTGAAAATATTTGATGACCTGGAATGAATTGCCTTCTCCAGAAGAAAGCATGCCCTGGAGAAATTACTGAGAGCAGTGCCTGGGTCAGAGTTAAGTAAATAGGCAGTAAGAGGGTTTTAGTCTTCATTCCTGGTTTGTGTGTTTTGATTTTATTTTCCAGGTAGCTGTCTGCTGCAAGTTCCTACTGCATACATGAGCACTGTATTTTGGGAAAATGAATCTTTCTGGATTAAGGAAAGCTTTTCATTTTCTTAAAAACAATTTAAAATATACCAGAAATGAAGCTATCGTAGGGCATTCTTGCTGGACCTGGTCTTTTACCACTAAAAGCAGAGGAAGGACTAGTCTCTCTGTAAGGCAGTAGTTTAGATGGAGCTCTGTTGCCATCCCTCACCCTTCAGTTGACCACACATGACATTTTTCAGGCCAGGGGTAGCACAGAAAAATCGTTAATGATGTAGCCTGGGATCTCACAAACAGAAAACATACCATGGACTGTTTCTTCACTATCTAATCTTTGGACCCTATAAGCCTGTAGAAAATATTTCCTTCTAATATCTCAATATTTTTACTTCCTGGTTTAAGTATGATGTGTGCTGCTTTAGCTAAGGAGGAGCTGTGCAGGACAGATCTGCTGTCTGGCCTGACTGCATGGTGCCAGGAGATGCCACCAGCCAGGTTCAACTGAATCACGCTGGTGAAGCCCTGCTCAACTTAGAGTTTTACCAACACATATGGCACGCTTATATTTCCTTATGGTTCTGCCTCCATTTCCCAGGGTTAGTGTCTCAGCTGGTTCCTCAGGGCTTGTGCCACACAGGGGTCATTGGCTGAGGAGCGGGAGCAAAAGGAAAACCTCTTAGCATGGGTTCCACTTGCGAGGACCCGCGTCAGGAGGTGATGTTGTGAAGGGAGCAGAGACAGCCTCGTTTGTGGTTTTCCACAGAGCCCTTCTGCGTCTTTTGTAGTCACAGTTTCCTGTTGCAAACAGCAGCGTGAGGTCTTTTAAGTCACACCTTTTGAGGTGAGAGCAGCCAGACGGAGCAAGAAAAGGTGGGGGTGCTGCTTGCTTTTCTAAACCAGAAAGAAGCAGCCCCCAGAACAGGGCATGTATGTAATTTCCATGAGAGACCATGGCTTCGTTCAGACCATGACTCACAGGTCAAGGTTTTTTCCCTCATCTAGAGGGCAGTTTGACATGGCTGTGGTCTTCAAGCCACTGTAGCCCACCACAGTACAGTCACTGGGGTGTGGAAGATGCTCCCATGCCAGCTCCGGAGGACAGTAGTTGTTGTACTGTGTAGAACCCATGTGTCCCAGCTACCTGGAAAAATTAGTCTGGCATCAAGAGCAGTGATATATCCACCTTCTTGGCAAGACAGGGCAACAATTTCTTGCTGGAAATTGCAGGATGGAACTGAGCGGAATGGCTCATGCCTCTGGTTGCTATTATTCTAGCCATCAGAACAGACAGAACTCGTGGTGATACGCACTGAGTGCATCATTTCAGAGCTTTCTTTAAAACTGTACTCTGTTATAGAGACATCCTGTTTAATGAGTTATTTTTGACCTCTGGCTGCAGACCTGTGAGTGGGAGTCTGAATTAACTGTGATGGCCAAGAGCAGCTAGCAGCTGTCCACAGGTACAAAACTCATCATGCAGGAGTCTGTGGCAATACTGGGGGAAGAGGGGTTGTACGCTAGGAGTGGAAGCTGCTGATTCGGAGCACGTCTAAAGCACACAGCTCCTTAAAGCCTGACTTCTGTTAAACACAATCAATGGTAATAAAATATCATGGCCAAATATGAATCTCTTGCACTCCCCTGTGTATGAAAGACAGGGGACAAGCAAAGTGGGTATAAGCTCCATCCTCTAGTAGGAGTAAGGAAATTGAGCATTTCAAGTGCTTTTCATTTTCAAAGTACTTTGCAAGAGCTTTCTAAATTATTCTGACTGCTTACATCAGCCTCTTTTTACACCATACATGAACAAAGGCATACACAGATATCTAAGCCATGGAAAGTAAGCAGTGATCCACTCTCTAAATCTAAGGGAGAATCTTTTGATTTCCCAACACCCTGCGATCTAAAGTGTGCCACCAGCTGCTAGGAGATGAATCGATCTCATCAATACTGGGTTTAGGAGTCAGCTGGAATTCAGCACTGTTGTGCTTCGGCTATTGGGTGACAACAGGGCACTGTCAACAAGAAAACAACAGCAAAGCTTACCTTGCATCAGGAACAGAGCCGCGATGTGTAGCACCCCGGTGAAAGTCATGCTGTGATGTGGGCGCAGGCAGGCTGTGCTGACTTCCTCTCTCTGCAGGTCCCTTTTCACTATGGGGGGAGCAGATTTACCATGACTTCATCACCGCTGGGGTCTCTGCCTTCTTTCCTTCTCTCTGGTGTTCCACTCTCTTCTCCCCTCGTCTCATATTTCCTCTGTGTTGGTGACTGCTGAGAAATCTGTGACCTCACGAGTCCCTAAAGTGACACCGGTGGGCGACAGGACTGGGGGCAGCCAGGAAGGCAGAGCCTGTTTGGTGGATGCTGCTGTAGCGTGGTAATTGGCAAGGATGCTGCAATTTTGTCAGTTTTGTCAGTCTGCATCCTGTAATGCCGTGTGCATTGCTCTGCTTGCGGGGATTATGGAAAAACAAATAGCGAGAGAAAGGTAATTCACTGCGTGTGGTTGGTGGCTCCCCAGGGAACTAAGAGTACTGGTGAGGAGGTTGTGAAAGGTTTGCTGGGCACTGAAGCATGGGGCAAGGGATGACTACACCAAGGAGGTCCCAAAGGACCGGTGGCAGAATCAGCGTTTCCCTTGCAGGGTTGATTATTCCAGGAGCTATGTGGAGCTTAGTAAAGCTTTTTGTGTCTCCTGGGTGTGTGATAGATCACAAATCACACGATCTATCCACGCCTGTTCTAGGCAGAGACTCTTTTTGTGATGTAGCCATGTGTGTTGATTTCCAAAAAGGCTTTGGCAGACCCTCTTCTGGCGCTTCTCTGCAACTGCCCAACATTTAGTGCAAATGACTAATGCTGTCAAAATGAGCTGACTTTAAGATTAAAAAATATGGCTTAAAAACTGTGTGCATTTGCGGGACATGGGTTTGAGTGAACTGGGCAAAATGGTTAGATGTAAAATGCATAATGTGCTTATAATTAATTTATTAGAATCTCTTTCCATTGAACTTTCAGGTGCATGGAAGTCTGTCATTCTGTTAGTGTATATTTGGTTGACAAAAGCTATGGCTTTTACGTTAAACATAATATAATCAGTTTTACTGGAAACAGAGCTTTTAATGTAGATAGTTGGTTGGAAAGGAAGCAGTCTCACGGGCTGATAAACCTACTGCTGGATTAAAAAATCCAGATCAAGAAGGAAGATAAGTGTTGTAAAGGTAAGCACTGCTTTGTTTTTAAAGGTTGTGCTTCCAGTTCTCCACATCTAAACCTGACAGTAGAACAACTCTGGGTAAAAAAAGCCATCAAGCAGCAGAGGCACTGAAGCCACCTGCTTCCAGCCCAAGGGGTAAAACTCTGTCCCCGTGAAGTAGATGGAAAACCAGACTTGAGATGGTTTTGTGCCATCTGCTGTCAAATAATTGAACTTCATCTTCAGTGCGGGGAAGAAAAACGTAGCTCATATTCCCCTTTCTCCTTGATGCTTCTGAGGCTTAGACACCATCCAGGTGGGCATCCCAAAATGGGATGTGGGGAGGGCAGCATTACAGCCCAAACTGAGAAGCAGCCCTGACACTTTTTTTTTCCCAAGGTCCCAGCACAGCTGTTCTCTAGGCACATGCCCAGTACAGGTGTTTTTCCTGCCTACATCCTGCTGGAGCCACAGAACATGTTGCTCAGGTGTGCTCCAGCAATGCATGGGTCCCTCTGAAGGGGCACTTCATTGAAGGTCTGTGTCAGAATATTCACTCCAGCAAAGTTAAGTATGCTTGAGAGGAAATTGTAAAATAGGAAGGGCAAGGTGTGGGTGCACGGCATCTTTATTAAATCCTCTACAAGACATTTTTGTCTGACTTCAGAGAAATCCATTTAATGTAATAAGCAAATTAAAATGCCGTGGTTGTTTGAACAGTTGTTAGCAATTGAAGCTGAGATTAAAAACAACCAACCAACCCCCTTCCCCCCCAAAAAAATAAAAAAATACAGATGTCACAGGTAATTACAGCTATTTTTGGCAATACAATTATTGGTTTTTTTTAAACAGCAAACATTTTTCTCAAATAAATACAATCTGCTCACACTAAAAAAACATAATAAACAGAACGATACAGCATGTTTAAAATGAAAAAAAAAAGTATCCATTGATAACATCAAGTTTTAAGAGATGTCCACAGAGAGAATCTTCAGAAAGTACATTTCAATGGGAAGTAACAGAAAGGAACTGGCTGTGTATTTTCTGTTCTGTAGCATGTATGGAATATTCCCCAGGGAACAAGTACTTGAGGAAGTGGTGAGGAGTAGAGATTTAGAGTGTATGCAACCGGTCACGCTTACTGCTTTTTTTTTTTTAATTCATTCACCATTTTAAGGATGTCTGTTACTACCATCGTTTTACATGTATTTTTAAATTTCAAATAATATCCTCTATGCTTAGGCTCTTTTTAAAAAAAAAAAAAAATCAAACCCCACAAACGAAACCTGTTAAGGCTCCCTCTCTAATCAATAGTTTTCATATGGAATTCCAACAGGTTTTAAGTTGTGAAGCATTGCAAACTAATTTCCAGCTCTGGGTTTAAATGAGGGTTAGTTGACTCCAGCCTAACTCAACTATCTAGCATCCCTCTTTTAAAGGGGGAAACAGCACTCTAGCACCCCTTTCTACCCTCTTTGTTTTTTTTCCCTGAAGTTATGGCCCGGATCTTCAGTTTGCATAAAGAAGTAAAGCTTTGTTGATTTGAGCATACAGTGTTGGTTTGCAGTCCCAGAGAACCTGGCTCTGTGCTCAGAGAATTTAAGAATTTGGCTGCAGCTGCCACTGCACTCAATGGAAGGGAAATGCAGACACTTGAGACCTGGCACCTAGGAACTGCTAGCTGCCTCCTGTACAGACTGTTGGGATCTGATGCAGCTCACAGTGGAGGCAAGGAAAAGACTGCACGCACCTGAAATAGATCACACCTAATGCTCTTCTGGGACAAAACACTGAAGTGACATTAAATACACATTAATGAGCAGCAATGGAGTGAAAGTGAAGCAGCAACTGGTTTATATTCTTAACATCTCAATTAAAAATCTACAAGAACATTTTTTTCCTTTTTCCCCTAATGAGCCCTATCAACACGAGACTACTTAATGCAAAACCCCTATGAGAAATCAAATGCTAGAAGAAAATAAGTTTTTTGCTTCAGAGATTCTTGACACCTGAAAAAACTAATTTGACATGAGACTAGAATTGCCAAAATACTTCCCCAAACATCCAAAAATATAATTTTTTTTTAAGAAGAGTATTTTAACACCTGTCTTCTCAAACAGAGCGCTCTTTTCTATAGTACTTAACTATATGCAAAGATCAGCTAGTACAATATTCAAATTGTGCATTCAGGTTTTGTTCCCTCTGTTTCGTGCTTCTGTCTGACACACACCTTGTAATGTCACTGAACTGCAGCAGGACCTGAGCAGCCTCCACTGTTTTGTACAGGCAGTATTTGTTGCCCCAAATGACATCTTGCTAGCCCCTAAGTGTGAAACAAAAAGCAGCCTGGAGAATCACACATGCATCAGTAACCAAATTAGTTTTGGTGTGATTGTCATCTTATTTAGCTTTAAGGTCTTTGCAAATTTGAAGCGAGTAAGCGTGGAGGAAAACAAGCTAGAAATGCTCTTCAGAATGTCTGTACACAGCCAAAAATAGTTTAAATTACAGTTAAAAACTCAAGTGACAGCAGAACAACTGCAGGAGAGCAGTTCCTTCTGTCATCTCATAAGTTATCTCCCTGACTTTTCAGTATACATCCCTGGTAAATAATGCACTTGCGAATGGCCCGCTGTGTATTACCTAGGCATAGATGTATCAATAATGGACCATCGTTACGGATTGTGACAATGCAGGTATTGCACGGGATGAGCTCTCTGCTGACTCAAAATCTGTACAGAATCTGGTGTACTCTCCCTGGCAAGCTCAATAAAACCCAGAGACAACGCCGAGCTAAAACCCCTTAAGATTTCTTGCGTCGCAACTGCTGAGTGTTTTGCCTCTTTTAGGAATATTTTGGAAGAAGCAATTGCAGTTGATCACTCCGTATTCATTCTGACCACTGAAAACGCAGCTCAGTCAGAGACCAGTCCAGCTGAAGGCTCAATAGGTTAAAAGAAACCATCCCAAAATCAGACTTGGATCTTGCTATGAATGCTAAGTGTCTGTCAAAGTTGGAGGTTCTGTGCCATACAGACATTTCAAACAGGGAGACTAGTCTGCAGAGGAGGGGTATGTAGGATGCCAGAATTAATTTCTTGGTACTTCTGAACTTGCCTTTGATGCTATTTATGGGAATACTCAGACTTACAGCCCTAACCAAGAAAGGAGTATGCCTAAATCTCTTTCATCTGATTTAAGCCCATTTTTAAGTACCTTCTCAAAGCCAGTCTACACTGATAAGACCTGTACGAATGTCTGCAGGAACTTTTTGACCCAAGGCAGATGATTTAAGATAATATTAATCTGAAAGAAACCTGCTTTGATGCCAGTTTATGATACAAACTGCCCACTGTGGTGTATTTTGCATTCTCCTGTGAAGCAGCTGGTATTGGGGTTTTGCAAGCTGTTGCACTCAGAGGACACTTGTGATTTCAAAGATTTTTAGCCACAGATAGAAACCCTTTTCTTCACCTTCTCCCCAAAACATAACCCTTCCCCCACCAGATAAATAGCATCTTAATAGGCCAAAGCATGTTGCTCCAAAGCTTCAGTGTACTGTTTGTTCAGCTCTGCTTCGTCTTTATGACAGGTGGCACTTGGGAATTAAGGGAAAGGAAGCAAAGCACGCAGCAGAGGCTGAATTTCAGTGTCTTTTTGATTTCATCATTGCCTCCTGAAGAAAGCTGCTTACTGCAGAATGTCACCAGGGCTGATGGAAAAGCCCCCAAGGGACAGAAGGCCACCACTGTGTAAATGACCAGCATAAAATCTCAGTATAAAAGGGAAATACCTCTTCCAAGGTCTTGTGAAGGGGATTTAAATGACACCAACACTTTAGGCTGGGTCTGTGCACAATGGTGGATTTCAGTAATCTGAATAAAGGAAAAATAAAAAGCCCCAGCTTTCCAAATCCTTCAGATTTGGTCAGAAAAGGCTTATTTCATCTCCACTTAAACTGCTCCCAGTCTTTGTTCACAACGGTGCTGTCTTTTGATGTGCGAACTTCATCTGTAAGTGACGTGAAATCCAGAATTTTCTTCTGACCTGGATCAGCATCCATCAATCTTTGCATCCACGGTATGCCCAACACAACCCCTAGCACAGTGCTCCAACAGAGGAGAGGAATTATCCGAGCTGGCAGAGGCGACGCTGGACACTATTTCCAGCTGGGGGTGGCACACTTTAGAGAAGGTGCTGAGAACTGGGGGGTCGGGAGTGCAGGGGGGTCTCAACGTGTGCTCCTGAACAAGCATGCTAATGCTTTGCAAACATAGTAGTGGAAAAAAAAAAACCTCAGCATCCTGAATGCTTGACTTTGACACAGTGCTAGTTGTTTCTAACATGGTAGAGAAGGCAGTGAAAGTTCCTGGTGTTCTCAGAGCTCCATTCAAGGTGGGGAAAAAAAAAAATCTACTGGAGCTACTGACTTAACAGACTCCCTGCAGTGCAAGAGCTTCCATCTGTATTTTAAGATTTTTTTTTTCCTTCAGATCACTGCCTTTTGTATTTGCCTAGTTGTCCATGAGAATTTTTGCATGACTGTGGCTGTGTGAGAGATATGCTAGAACAGCTGTTTGTGTGATCCACTGAACATATTAGGACTATTTTTTTTGTGTGTCAATAAACACGAGAGAGAGACATTCTCCAATGCTCGGAAAGGCCATGGGTTCTCCTTGCTCCTGTAGCTTTGCCTATTCTTGTAGTAAGGTTTCTCTCCAGTTGAAGCCTCCAGTTGGTCCGTGTGTGAGAGGGAGGATGGGGGGGTCTGTAAGCTGCCAAACACCTGTATCTCCCAGTTCTTCACATGAACAAAACCCCAAATATGGAATCTGTGTGAAGAGAGACGGAAACAGAGGCAATGAGCAGGGATCCAGCTGTGCAAGGAGGGAGCTCCCCATGGGCTGCAGTCCTGCTGTGCTGCTGAAGCGTTTGACTCTCTCCCTCTCCCCAAAGCCCACTTTCAGAAGGTGATGGTAGGGCTCCGGTGTGACAGCCAGGCTTTGTGCACCATTGTATGTGTATAGCACTGGGGAGGACAGACTGTGCCTTTGTAAGGTGTAAGTATGGGTCAGTTCAAACAACGGATGTACTGCCGGCTGACTTGGTCCCAAACCCTGAAGACCAGCACAGCTACGGAGGAGAAATACGGATGCTGCTCTGGCTCAGGTGTCCTTGGATCAAGTATTGGCTCTGAACATCCCAGAGAGTGTCGGCAGGGGACCATGCCATCTCCTTAGCCACGGCAGGAGTAAAGGAATGAAAGCAAAAGACCCCCTTACAATGTTTAGGTCTTTTTTCTGGACCATTAAAAGCTCTTCAGAGTGCAATGAAAAGGGGAAGAGCTGCAGGGCCGAAGTGCCCTGTTAATGGCAGTTAGGGTGTTTTTGTCACTGGAGGGCACTGTGGGAGCCTCTGTACAGCTCTGGTATCTACAGGCATAAAGCAGAGTCACTGCAAGCTCATTTGTAGTTGGGCATCTGATCCCGTGCTCTCTGTTACAGAAATGACACGTTAAGATAAACCTCCTAAACCAACCTGCTTTACTCTTCTGGCATGGGTGAAAGTCGCTAACGGGCACAATGATCAGACAGGAGGAACAGAGTGTCCTCTGCCTGGCTAAGCAGATTGCAAATTTCTTTTCTCTTTGTAAAGCCAGCGAGCTTTACTCCTTGCTGGTAATTACCTTTCGGACCATCTGTACAAAGTCCTTGGAGTTCTGCGGCGAGAGCCCTTGGAGCTGGCAGGTACAAGCCTCCAGGGAGGATGCGTGTGCCACTATCAGGATGTTAGTTCCTGAAATCAAGTGAGAAATGCAGGCTCAGGAGGGAGACGAAGCCAGCTTTAGGGACTGGTGCCCAAGATCAAGCTAACCTTTTAAAATATTCAAAATGGGTTCAGTGTATCATATAACAACACACTAAGCTGCGTGTATATGGGGGAAGAAAGCATGGCTCAGTAACGTATTTAGAGCATTTTTAAATTTTGAGGATAATGGTTATTGCAGTGCTACAGTTTTAAAATGGCTTTCTGAAGAAAACAAGAATTCCAGTGAGATTTAACTGTCTCATGAAGCAAATACTTCTCTTTTGCCACCAAATTAATTCTGATTAAAACAAGCACTTTTTTTTTCAGTTGCTGGTTTAGATTTCCATTTCCAAGATCATTTACAACAATGTCACACTCTGCTATCGAGGTTTGTGGGCAAACTATTACTGATCTGTCTCTACATTCTAAGTTTTTATTGTAAAATGAAACTTCCTATGCTTATACTGTGAATGAAAAATAGAAGCTAGAGATTTTTTTTTTTTTATATCAATGTTGTGTTTGGAGAAATGCTCAACAGTCTTTACGGGTAATATATTTCAGAAGAGTAGCTCAGATAAGGGATGGAAGATGTCCCATCTGATGCTGGTAACAGGCAGCAGGGTGCACATGGCTTATTTATTCCCCAGAGAAACATGTAGCTTGCCCTGGGCAGGGATTCCTAAAATACTTCTGCTCCTTAAGCTTATGGACCTTTCTCATAAGCTTAGCCTATCTGAACTCGGTTCTGACACATACAGTTGAACATGGAGTTTCCAGTGTCTTTGGGAGAGGGGATGAGAGACTTGGATATGGGATTTAATTTCCCTGAAGAGGCAAAGACTGTCTGGGAATACCAGCATTCACACCCCACAGAGCCTGTCTTGCCCTCTGGAGCACTTACCTTTGCCTTTACATTCACTGATGATTTCTTTTGTTACTTGGTAGCTTCTGCTTATGTATGTATCATAAGATTCGGAAACCACTAACTTGCTGACAGGAATATGAGGTCTGTGAGCAAAAAAACCAAACACAGTAAACTGGGGGAAGTGATCAAGTTTTAAGTGCAAGTTGTGTTTCATCTGAAAGTATCTCCTTCAACTCTCCCAATTCCCCAAATTGGAGCTGCATCTTGTGCAGGACCACTATGATGATTTTTTTAAACTTCAACACCAACATGTTTACTGTTCCTGCATTGAGATATTTCAGTTAGCTGGGAAGAATGATAACTGCTTCCTCCAACGTGGACCAGCTAGTGGAGGCAGCATGCGATATGCTGGTTGCACTTGTGTTAATTTTCCAATGGCACGCAGCATTAATGATGCCATGTTGCGTTTATTTAGGTATGTGTCCTTCAGTGGTGGAGGGCAGAGGCAAACTGCTGCTTTGGCCATCTGTAAAGCTGCATTGCTGGGAAATGCCTGGAATTAGCTGACCTCCTCCCGAGCCAGGGCGTTTCCGTGAATTGCCTGGCGGGACCCTGGCCAATTTCAGCAGCTGGAGTAGGTGGATGTGCACAGAGAAGCAAGGGGTAGGAAGCAGAAGGCTGTATTGTTGTGCTGTGGTGCAAGGAAAAGACCAAACTTCTCCCTCCGTTCAGTGATCTGGAGTATCTGCGGGAATTTCCATTGTGACAGGAGGCAGAGGGCACAGGAGGGCTGTCTCCCAAGCCCTCACCTAGCCAGCTGACCACACAGAGCAGGCTCTTGTCTTGTGCTGCGGGTATTTGTCCCAGGCTTTCCAGAAGGCATGTGTTTTCTGAAGCAGAGACTCTCCTGTGGTCGAGCTGCTCTGCCCAGTGTTAGCCATGTGCCACCCTTTCAGGGATAAATACAGCGTAAGGACTTCTATTTAGATACCCTCAGAGTGTCGGAATTTTAGCTGCAGACCAGAAGGATAAAATGCAAGTGGCTTATGGTATAATTAGGTATGGAAAAAAATCCCATTTTTTTGTTCTTTACGTTTGTCTTTTTTTTGTTCTTAATGTTTCAACTGCTTATTCCCCTTGAGGGTTCTCAGACACACGGGTGCACTAGGACACCAGGAGATTTGTCACCAAGCCCATGCAGGTGGAACTCCTGTGAATGTATACTATGTGTGTGTTATAAATATGTTTATCTGAGCTTGCTCAGCTGCTGATCAGGCTCCCACTAAGATCAAAAGGGCCAGTCTCTGCACCAAGTCATAGCGATACAGATATCTCAGCAGTGAGGTGCGTTGGAGGACTGGGACCGTGTGACCTTTCTGGAGTTTCCTTCTTTGTGGGAGCTCTTTGAGCGTGGCTCGTATAAATGAATCATAAACTTGACAGTAGGAAGCCCGAACAGATAAACTTCTCTATTCTTTGCCACATGACTCTTTCTGCTGGGTTTTCGTTAGCCTTTCTCTCTGCAGCTTACAGTAAAAAGCATTTGTGTGTGAGGCTGGAGGGATGCAGGATGGTGATGCTTCATTGGGGAGTCAGAAGAGAAGAGTCCTGAGTTTCCCTCCAGACCCAGGGCTGCAGGTTGCTCCCAGCAGCCCCGCAGTGTTTATTGGCAATGATACTGGGAGTGCTGGAGCATGGCCATGCGGCTGGGTAAAGGGAAAGCTGCAGGGGCTGGCAGCGAGGGCGTGAGGTCGGGATATGGAGGCTGAGCAGGCACCAGGACTGATCTGTACAGCCACAGGGCAAAAACGCCGAGCTCTGGGAAGGTCAGCTCTGCGCTTTTGGAGTGGCCCTCTCAGCACACCATTGTGCTTCCCTTTCACACCATTGTGCTTCCCTTTTCTGCAAAGTGGGAGGAAAGATCAGGGGTGCTTACCCATTTGCCATTCAAATGTTTTTTAAACCAGATGCTTGCTCTGTTTGCCTTCACTGACTGTTTTTGGATTGAATACCATGAAAACCTGAGTCAGATGTAATTCCTGACAAGCGACAAATGCTTAAGGTTTAGCTCTTTGATAGAAACCCTCTGAATGTTGATCTTACAGGAGACCCTGAATTCCTGACAGATGTAAGCACGTTCCCCAAGGTGATGAAAAATTTACAATTAATGTCCACCACCATATTAATTGTAATAGAAAGACAGGCAAGCTTCTTTCCCTGGGGAAGGGAAGGGCAGGTGTGAATGAGCCCATGATCCAGTTCAGTCTAGGACATCATGGTCAGGGAACTGAGCCAGCAAACTAGTCCTGTTAGCTGAGCCCAGACTCCTAAGTTTTAGAAGAAGGGTTAAAGCAAACATAAATACTTTGAGTGTCCCCTTTGAGTGCCTGCTCCAAGTTTATTCTGGGAGCCTGAGCCACTCTTCCAGTCACTGCTTAAATTTAAAAATTCAGCAGAGTGTTACTCTTCAAAAACAAAGCCAAAAAGCCACCCAAGACCCTGTCATCCCCCTTTCTGCTACCTGTAGGTTGTATCAACGCTTAGAGTAGCTGCAGCTAAATCCACGGGGGGTATCCAGGCAGGTAGTGTGTTCCCAGAGACCCACTTGGTCCATTCAAACAAGCCCGGCTCTATTCGAATCTTCAGGTTGTTCTCTTGTTGCATACCTGGAAAAGGGAGAAAGGAGACAGGGTATCAGTGGAAGTAGCTGGGGAGGAAGGCAGCGAGACTTTGCAGCTTTAATACTTACATTTGACTGTAAATTTTTTTTCTCTCTAAGTAGCCAGTTGATTAATAGTGGGTATGAAAGAGGAAGTATCTGATATATGTACTTGGCATAAGCTGAGGAAAGTAACCCCTGGCTGGCAGCTGCATGCAATATACTGAACCTAGGAGTGACTATTTTGGAGCTGTTTTTCAACTGCATCCAGTGCCAGGGAACCTCACGCCCCCATCACTATTTCCCTTCCCAGTTTCTGCAGTGAATTACTTTCTCTGGGGGTAGCAAGTTTCTTGCTGGTAGCAATTGCTGTGGAAGCACCAGCGGAGCACAGAGCAAGGAGCAGCTGCAGGAGCGTTGGGCAGGCAGGGGCACAGGGCACACGGAGCTGGGCACATCCACCCATCCTGAATGCACCTCTGGCTTCTGCAGGGAGGGGGTGATAACCCAACGCTGACCAGTGGCTGGTGTCAAGGCCAGCATGCTGCTTGCCTAAGCACTTGTCACACCAGGCAATTAGAAAAGGGCTCCTTATGCAGTGTTGCACTAAGATAAAGTATACTCCCCTGGAAATAATCCTTGCCCTGAATCATCATTTACTTGGGTCTGCTGTGCCAGGGTCCCTTTTATCTGGTTTGGCAGTGTTTTTCCCAGAAAGTGAGGAGAATGCAGCCCTTTCTGCCTGTTGGGTTCTTACCTTTCAGGATATTGTGTGCTGTCTGTACACACCGTAGGGATGGGGAGCTGTAGATGTAGTCTACGACGGTGTTAGTTTCTAGCAAGGCTTCACCTGCGAGCAAGTTTCAACACCCATGAATAAAACCAGATAAATGGCATTCTGACAGCAACAGCAGCGTACAGGGAATCTGCCACCCAGCAATGAGCTACAGCAGCTTCCCAGCTGCACTGCTCGTGTTTTGGGAAACAGGGGTCCCCATCGTATTTTATTTCAGTGTTGTGTTGGGCACTGTGGTGTGCGCAGCTGTAGAACCAGGATCCATTTTTCGGTGTGTGTTGCTCTACGTGCTTAGCCAGTATGCAAAGAAATCACAGCAGCTTTTGCTCAGTTTCTGCTTCTCTTAGATTTAGCCAAAAAGCAAACAGTGTGCTGAGAAAAATTGTAGAGAGGTTGGATTTAATTTCATTTCATTTATAAGCCGTAAATCAGAGTGATTCAACTTAACTCAAACCCAGCTTAATTCAATTGGCTCGATTCTTCACTAGTATAAATTAGCATTTCATTACACAGGTGGAAGATCACTGAAAATGAGATAAGAATCAACTCCACTACAGGGTTATTAATATTCTTGCAATGCCTAAGGGAACAAAATGAGAACAAGAATCTGCTAAGCGTTGCACAGACTTGTAGTAAGAAAGAGTTATATTTCTGTTATATTTGAAGAGGCAGGACAAAGAAGTGGGAGCAAGAAGGGGTTATTAACCTCAACTTCATATGTTTAATGATGGCTGTAACCATGTCAAACCGACCTATAAATCTCTGGAGTGAAGTGGGGTAATTTAGAAGGAGCGGCACATCTAACAGCCACCCGTCACGGGGAAGCTGCTCATTTGCTTGAGCCGACAGAGGAATTACGGCTCCGGCAATCGTCAAGGTCGAGTCTGTGCCGCTGCAGCGGGGAGCGGCTGCCTGCAGATGGCTGGCGGGCTGCAGCAGCGCTGGCAGGTTGATGGCGTCTGGGTCACGTCTGCAGTTGTGTGTTTGGACCCGTTTAATGACACCAGCACAGCCTGCTGTGATTGCTCTCAGATTCGCCTGCTGTTACGTGCGTATTGCGACCCTGATGCCATGTGGCAGGGAGTCTGAGCATCCTGCTGTTGTACAGTGATTTATTTTTGTTTAAAAAGCAAGTGTAATTTTAGCTGCCCTAGTTTGAATGTGACCAACATGAAGTACTCTGAGGATGTGAATTTGAGAAAATGCTAAGTACTGCTTCTGAAGCTCATATATTGAAGGGGCTGGGCCCCCCTGATCACAGTGTGCAGTAAGTGCCCCTTGACTACCAAATAATTTTCTGTCTATGAAAAACCAGCAGGCTCAGAAGTCAGGGACAAGGATGGGGAGTGTGTGTGAGAACACTGGAAATAATTTGGACTGTGTTTTTGCCACATAAACATCAAGCCAGACAGGTATATTGGCATAGCAAACTGCAGATCAAGATTTAAGATTGTCAAAATCAAGGAAAAATCATATTTTGCATGAGCGACCATCCCCCTGCTGCATTTCTCACCACCACTGGTAATGACAGTGTCTGCCAGGGCGGCATGATTCCAGGGCAGCAACGACTGCTCTGCAATGGCACTGCTAATGCCTCTGATTTCATGCCATGTCCTACATTTTGTGTTTTGTCTGTTCTTCAGCTGCAGCAGCTGAAGGAGACAAGGTTTCCTCTGAAAGAGAAGGCTTGCTGGTGAAGGGGCTTTGCAAAGGGTCTGGAAACATCTCAATCCCATTAATTCAGGGCACCCGATTCATTTTTTTTTTTTTCCTACCTTGCACTTTCTCTGGTGGGGTGTGTGGGAGGAAGACAGCCAAGCTTCCTGGGCAAGCTCTCGTCTGCTGAGGATCACTTACCAACAAGCCTTGCCTGCGTACAGCCCAGCACGGTGATGGGCGCGTCTTTTTCATAATCCCTGAAACCGCCGCTTCTTTGAGGTAAACTGTGAGGCATATTCAGGTTACTACGCACGTACCTTCCTGTGGGGGGAAAGGTTAGAAGCGTTGCTGGCATTATTCAATCAGAGAGCATCACGCCTATTTCCACCCTCTTTCCCCCCAACATGCACACCTTGCAGGTGCTGCCTAGACCTTCAGCAGTTTTTCCCATGTATAAAACTATCGGGAATCTGAGAAAATTAAGTGTCAGTTCAAAATCAGCAGAGAATGTTGCTAATGTTTTTAGAGTTATCTTCAGGACAGATTTAATGTCCCAAAGGAAAATAATTCCCATCCCGCAACAGATGAAACCTCAAATGTTACACTTTGAGAGGCTAAAATGTCAGAAAGAAGGGAGTTGTAAAAGAATCCTTTTTTTTTCCCCAGTTATTTTGGCATTTTTGAACAGAATAAAGGCTTTTCATGAATTTCTGATCAGCTCTAATGTAGTGGTTACTCCCTGGCTTGCGTTTCTGCTTCTGACTGCAGCCCTAGCATCGCCACGCTCTGCACCCAGATGCTCTGCTGCTCGTAACCGCCCAAAGTGACGCTTTGCCTTAGGAAACCACAGCTTCCATCTACGCTTTGCCCCATGCAGTTGCCACTCTCCTTCCTTCATCTAAAGCTAGAGCCTGAGACTCACCTTTGGCATCAAAGCACTGTGACAACCAGTACTTCCCAAAAACAACATCCATCCTCTCCCCATGTCTGCAGACAAACAGGCAGCGCTTCTGCGGTCCTGGCTGGCTGGTTATTCTCAGGGGCTGGAAGAAAAATTACAGGAGGTTTGACCTTCATGAAAGTGCAAGGGTTTTTCTGAGATCTGATGTACTAATGGGAGTCAGGACCAGGCACCTCTGGCTTTTTCCTCGTGCAAAAGCAGGTACAGGAAATTCTTCTGAAGTTGGTAAATTTACGCTGGTTTAAAACTGCTGAAGTGAGCAGAGGATGGGGCTCTGCTGCCCTGTGCTAAGAGCACGTTTGAGGACAGCGATGTTTTCTGCGCCTGTGGTTAATCATGCCATTCAAAAGCTTGTAGAGAACTGCAAACGGGAACTTCCAGTGCAGGCAGGGAAAAGAGACCAGAGGATAACTTATTGGGAAAACCAGTTGGTGGAAACTTAGCACCGAAACTCTGTGTTTTATGCATGTGTGGGTCCCTACCTGCATGTTCTGGCAGATGATAGTGAGCGGCCCTGCGTCCCCGGGTCCTTGGTCTTCCTGCTGTCTTCTCTCCAGAGCTCCGTCAGTGAAGGCTTGAAAGGAGGGGGAAGACGTAGTATTCAGAATTGAGTAGGACCTGCCAAAACCAGAAAGATGTTGGCTTTCGGAATGCTTTGGGCTTGGTGTGCTCAGGCTGCAGTAAGGACATTTCTGTAGTCTTCAGGAGCTGAAGATAATTACTGTTGTCATGTTATTACATTATTACTCGTATTTTAGTGCTGCCTGGAGAGCACCTTGCTAGGTGGTGTACACACGAGACAGATCCCATCTCAACAGGCTTTCTTTTTCCTTAGAAACAGTTTAACAGAACAACAGTTCCCAAACTTTGGTCTGCGAGGCTCTGTCAGCCTCAAACATTCTCACGGAAAATGCCAAGACCTTCCTGACAGCCACAGGATGTTCACTAACATCGTCTGGGGACCACTGCACATTACTTGCCAAGGTCTTGTGGACCAAAGTTTGGAAACTAATGGCTGCAAAGAGTTTTTGCTCGTCTTTGTAGCATAAGCTAGTGCTCTGGTAGGAAGCTGGGTTTCTGTTTCAGGTTCCTGTGCATGGAATAGCCTGTATCCCCTGGCAGGGACACGGCATATTCGGTCTGGGTTGTTGTTTCTACATTTTTCAGTGCTGTCTATTCCATTTCCTATCTACAGTGGGAATTTATTCTCACCAGTGCTTCCTGTTAAGTGTAGCCACAGGGATATAACAGATCCCATTCTCCCCCCAGGGGCTTATCTGGCCCTCTGAATAAAGCTCTTGTGCCCAGACATTCAAGGACTTTGACCAAGACCCTTGGGAGCAAACCCTGGCAGGCAATTACGGAAACTGCAGTGACCCTCTGCTGATTAAGTTATAGGATATGGGTTACGTTTGCTTAGTCATTAAAAATACCGTTTTCAGGTAATGTATGTGGTCATTTACTTTGACAGCAATAGTTGCTGCTGCTTGCACTTCTCAGTGCCTTAAATATGTCAGAGGTTGCTTCCTGACTAGCACCTAGTTAGGATAAAATCTCAGAGGGGTTTCATATCTGTTAAAATAACACCAAGAGCCTCTACCAGCGGAACAAAAGTAGGTCACCTGCACTTTTTTAAAGAACTGATCTTCTGCAAGATGGTATGATTTGCACCAGCTGAAAGAAGAAAAAAAAAACCACACTGTTGGACCTGACATTGGTCCCCTTATCTGGTGGAATTAGGGTGCAAGGATGAGACTGTGCTACTATTTTTAGTAGACAGGGAAAGGATTCAGACCTGGAGTCTCTCAAGACACAACCTGGTTTCGTGGGCAATAACTGCCTGGAAGGCAAAGCCTCTTCTCCCCTATTAACTAGATCATCAGGCTTGTCTTGGTGTGGCAGCCTGCTGGTCTGCAGCTGCGGCAGACAGGCTAAGGCACAGGCCTTATTATGGGGCAGGGACATCTTTTTGTTGTATGTTTGCACAGTGCTAGCCCGGAAGGTCTGTGTGCCCAGCAGAGCTCCCAAGGCATTATTTGGATATTAGCCATAGACACCACGTCCTGCAAAGGCCACAGCTCAGCTTCTGCCTCACTTGAGCAGTGCAACAGGGAAACCTTTTTCAGGTGAGATGTGCAGGAACTAGCCATCCGATTTTGCTGTATTAAAGATCAAATATCCCAGAATAGCATTTTGCCTGTCGTATCTCTTGCGTGGTATAGCCAGGCTGCTGCAGCCCTGTGAGCTGTGTTTTTGTGATGATCTCAATCATGCATGACTTTGGCTTGAAGAATGCATTCTCTTGTGGCTAGGAGGGAAAGCTTCATGGCTGTCATTTCTTTCTTTTTCATCCTGTGCAGGGATGAAACAGGATGTGGCTGTGTACACAGAGGCAGCACAAACCAACCCCCAGGATCGCAGCATCACTCGCCAACAGCAGCATCAGTCCCAACACCATGAGCTGGGTCCCATCTCCTGCACCGCGGCAGTTCTCCTGCAGTCCTGGCGAGTACTGCCACGCTTACTGTAATGTCTAGGGAATGAAGATATGTGTGCTGTTCTTCTCTTAACACAAGGATCCTACCATGGATACTGTGGCCTAGATGTCCTTAGCTTGCTATATTGCTTTGGCCAAATGACATTCTGTAATCTAATATTCCCTGCGGGAAGCCGTTGTGTAAAATGAGGCTGTTTCTGGGTATGTAATCATGGTTTTGATAAATGCTCCATATCGCATGCTCCAATTCATGATTTATAGTCCTGAGCGGTAATCAGGGAAGGGGCATTTCCTTTCTTTGCTTGTCTGGAGGCAGAGGTGGTGGAGTTACAAAACATTTGGCTTTCCTTTAAGTTGCTGCTGCAATAGGAATGCTTTCCCATGCTAGTTGCTAGACCTCAAAACCTTTCCAGGCACTGTAAGAAAAAAAAAAAAAAGCGCAGAATCCACTAGAGCAGGCTGCTGCAGTGCATGTGGACCTGAGACCATTTTGGCTGGCAAATTTTAGGGGAAGAAAGGATGGTTCTGCTGGATTGGAGATTGGAAGGTCTGGATTAAGTCCCATCTTCATACAAACTCTCTGATTGATTTTGCCCATGTGTTCGAATTTCTTTAAGCCCTGGTTACTAGAAGTCTTTTCTTTCCTTGTAATGAAAGGTGAGTTGAAGTTAGATGGTGTCGGACTCGGTATAGGTAGGTTTGTTCTGTTGGGCTAATATATGGACGAAAACCCTTTATTAGTGGTGTTCAGTTCGTATGTATTCATCCCAAATAGATGGCTGTGGTAAGAGGGGTAAATGAGTGATCTCTTGTTATGCTTGTCTCTGCCTGAGGAACTTCTGGGCTGGAGAGGACTCGGGGCTAAGCTGGGGCTGGTTTACAGACGGGCAGTGGCCAGCGGCAGTCACATCTGGAGGCCAGCCTGCACGCTGTGATTGCCCTGTGCCTGCTCTCCGTCTGTCATTCACCACGTTGCATGTGTTAAAGTCACAGGCAAAGAAAAAGACTGCTTGCCCTTTTTGCTCTTTTGTTTCCTGTGTGCTCGATTTGAGGAGTTGTTGGATCAGTTTCTACTAAGCGCCGAGTTAGGTCAGTTCCTCCGGCTGTCCTGTGCTGACACGTGTCACTGAGTGCTTTCCTTTTCTGCTCAGCGTCTCTCCCCACAGGTCATGTTTGCCCACTGCAATCTGACATATGAACTTGTCTGTGTTTTGTTCTGTATCTCCATCCCGTCTCTTCGTAACTAACCTGCTCGCTGGTGTGACCATAACCGAATTTCTGTACCTGCACGGTGCTCAGCAGAGGGGCAGCGGGCAGGAGCGTGCCTCTCCTCTCTCCTTGTTGTCTTGTGCTCTTACATACCAAATACTCCCTATGCTCCAGATTTATCATAGGTGTCTGGGTGCCTAGAGATGCAGACAGCCTTGGGAGAGTGCCCAGACCCACCCCTCAGGCACTAGGGTTTTATCGCTGTTTAACTAATTACCATCAAAATTAAGAGGCATAAGGCACTACCTTATTCAAAACGTGAGGTCTGCATTCTATTTGAGGACAATGGCAGGCAGGCAACTAACCACTTCTGAAAATCTCGCTAAGTATCTTAAGAAACATTGCTGATCCCAAGTCCTTTTCCCCTGGGAATTACACACAGCAGCTCTTGCTTCCCAAATTAATGCTCCAATCTAAACCTTCCTGATCCTAGTCCCACCACAGAGGTGTCTACACAGCAGTGGCTCTACAGCAGCCATCTGCTCTGGCTCCGTTAACCAGCAGCAGTGATCCTGTGAGTAATAGTTGCTGTAACATCTTGGCTAAATAAATCACATCGTCCTCTAATCCCATGCACAGGGATAACATCTGCTCTTCCTTTGCTTAGGAGCTGGGGCTTTCTGTGCCAGTATGTTTCCCCCAAGCGACCTTCTCAGCAGCTCTGGGAGACTCTTTTACAGTGACAAAAACTGGACTGAGCAGCTTTACCTACCCATGAAACACCCAGGTCCCGCATTCATCCGCCTTCGTGATGTAATTTTCAGGCAGTAGCCCAGAGCAGCCAGTTGCAAGTGAAATGCCATAAATCCATCCCTCACTGGTAGTGGTTTGTTCCACTGGGGACATGAAAATAAAATCTCCTGGGACCAGCTCCAGTTCATCATCATTCTGGGGGGTGTAAGGATAGATCACCTGCAGAGTCTGGGGGAGAAAGAGAAGCACAAAGGAATGAAAGCATTGTTAATGGCAGGGAACCTTTAGCAGAGCGGGGCAGGAGCACTCCCATACGGGACCTTTCACCTTAGCAAGGTGTGAACAGCTCTGGTAATGCATCACTTTGTGCTTCATCCAGGAAAGCTTTACCTTCAGGAAATTCCTGCCACTTCCCACTCTTTGCTGTTGGAAAGCTTTTCTAGGTATTTACTCCTCTTCCCTCTTTGATTCCAGCCATGTCTTTGATAGCCAGGAGGGAAAAGGGGGGATGATTTTTTTTAGAGAGAGCGAAAACGTGGCTGTGTGCTTAAATCTGAGCACCCTGTTAAAAATGGAACCAAATTCTTACTGGGACATGGAATTTGCATAGCTCTTGTGATTAGTGGCCCTTTTTGATTCATCTACTAGTGCTTGGTCTGAAAGAGCAGTTCTCCTTGTTGCTGTTTCTTTTGAGGACAAGGCAGAGACACTGTCCCGGGGCTAAGGGGTTTGACTCTGTGACACCCTGCTCTCAAAACTGTTCATGAGAATGCACAGGGAAAAAACACAGGTAGTGACAAATACGGGGATGTGGCTATGTTGTTTTCTTTGTATTTCCTAACATGACCAGGATTGAGTTAAAAGGTGGGGAAAGATCAGTGAATATAATTCTGTAATCTCCTCTGCACTGGAGCATGAGGAATCCACACGTGGTAAATGTCTATCAGGAACTTTTCCTGGAAATGGCTAGAGCAATCCCCCATTTAAAAGGAGAACAAACATGTTATTGTCCCTGGCCAAGCCTAACTTCTGCAATGGCATCACACAAATTAAAACCATAATCTGCTGAGCGGCTCTGATCTCCTGATAGTGTCAGCCCCTTTGCTCGCTAATCCTCCTCGACTATTTGTGGTATCTTCAAAGGAAGATGGAAACTAGTCGCCGCCACCTGACACCACAGGGCCAAAACTTTCACGCATGGCTGCCTGAAGTTAGATACGCAAAGATATGAGCTGGTTTTCATCAGCAGCTCCCTTTGCTGTCCGTGATGGTGTTGCCTACTTGCAGCTTCCAAAGGACAAGCTGACCCGCTGGTAGGAAAGGAGGCTGTCACGCGCGGGAAGCGTGGCCCGGGCTGGGTCACGGTGCCGTTCAGCTCTCCAGAAGCTTTGGCATCTGTGTGCTCTGAGGTGTGTTGTGTGCTGGAGTGTGGGTCAGACTGCAGAGGTCTAACTTGGGGATATTTACAGGGAGGCGAGATGGATCTCGCACGTGGTTTCTCTGTGCCCAAGATCCCAGTCTACAAAATTGAAAGAATATATTTTTTTATGCATATTGTGTTGGACAGCAACATTATTAAGAAAATTACGTTAAGACACTTAGATACTGCATTAATAGACTCCATATGCATAACTGAAGTATATAGGTCATGAGGGTAAAAGTTTCATACATGATGAAACTAAATGTTGTGATTAATAACAATGTCAAGTCTGTACAGAAGAAATGGATAGCGGTCAGGTTAATATACTGGCCTGGTTCTTGAGAGATCAGACCAGCTTCCTTTGAGCTAAGAGGAGAGTCACTGTTAGAATTAATTACTCCAGCAGGACATGGTTCCCACAAGAAGCAAGAAATGAGGTGGGGGAAGCAGCAAGTCTAGACAGCACGAGTAAAAAGCAAAAAAAGGCAAAATGGTCGGTTTGTTAAGATGACTGGTGGGATGTGGGAGATTTATGTTCTGGGTGTCCTTGTGGGTCCCGAGGCACATTCCTTCATGTCTGTATAGTCCGTGCTGCGCACCCGTGCAGGGCACATGGGATCCTCACACAGCTCGCGGCTGGCGAGCACTCTGGAGATGCAAACGCAGCTAGAACAGCCTGCGACTCTGTCTTTTTTTTTTCTTTTCTTTTTTTTTTTTTTAAATTTTTGGACTGAAACAAGGTCCAAAAGTTTACCTCATGATTAACGAAGCGTATGTCTCGGGAGAATATCGCGGCGACCCAGTCGCAGCCCAGCTTGACATCGATGTTCTGCGCTAACTTCTCCAGCGTGGGCAGGTGGCTGGTCTGGAAGTGATAGGCCAGCGTCACGTGGAGCTGCTTCTTGTGGGGCTCCACGTGAACATCTGCAACAAGGAGATGTCAGTTAGCAGCAAGCGACTGTTGAGATCAGCAGCTTTTCTGAAGGTGTAAGAGTGCCTATCGCCCCTGAACAGGAGCTGGGAGCAGAAGTTTCAAAGATAGCCCAAGTGGAACACTCGTAGGGCAAGTCACATGTGAGTTCCCTATGTGTGTTTTACCTTGGATCAAATTATTAGAGATTTGTGGTCTGACTCAGTCCTGAGTCACACCAGGGTGGCAGACAAAGCATCCTTGCTGAACTGCCAAAACTCATGGGCATTCAGAAAACAACTGGATGGTGTGATGACAATTATTGTAATTTTGAACTCACAGGGTCTTCTGTCAAAAAGGACACTTTTCCAGGAAAGCGGTGGCCTTTCCTTCATTAGTAGATGAGGATCTCTCAAAAATAAGCAAGTTAAAAATAATAATTTTTACTCTCCCTGCTCTGTTCTCTCTCCTACGGTAGCAATTACAAATCCATGGAATTTAAAGGTTCGTGCAAGTTCATCAAATCTTTTCCTTGGACATTAGTTGCATTACCAGTTTGCCCACTGAGGGTGAGGTATTCCAAAACTGTGGAAACAGTTATCAATGTGATAATGATTCAAAATGATCCTGCAGAAAAAGAGCATTTACTAGGAAAAGATTCCAGGAAGCAGGAAGGTGAAAGTATGTGAAATATTGGGACTCTTGTGGGAGATGTGGAAATCACAGGATACATTGTTTGCATGCAATTTATTCTTGCTTATTCAAGCAAAAATTGCAATTAAATTTGACTGATTATTCAGTCAAAATTGCAGCTATTCAGAGACTTGGCTCCAAGTGCCAGCCAGGGGTAGCTTTGCAAGCTCATCCATCTTTTTTTGATCAGCAAGCAAGGCAGTGCATTGCAGAGATGCGAGGAACCTACAACACATCTGTGCCTCTTCCTCTGAACCAGGGGCAGAGCCTTGTAGCTGTTCTGTGTGGCGTTGCAGGGTGCCTGTCTAGCACGGAAACGCCCCAGGGACCCAGAAGTTGCCGTATCTTGATGCACTTCAACTCCAGGATAAGCCTGTGATAATGAAGGACTAAACTGATTGTGTTGTGACTAGTCCAGGCTGAGTGCTACAGTGACAGAGGGTGGGAGGATTAGTCAGGGAGCTATTAGAGTGCTCTGATGCTGGCTTCCAAGTCTGGAGGTAACAGGAGGACACCCAGAGAGCCTGTTCAGCAGTGGGGACCATCGCAGCACAGGGTGCTGTGGTTATTTCCCCCCTCCTGATGGGTTCCCCTCTCCAGAAGCAGCAGAGGGCCAGGCAACAGAGCCAGCTGGGTTGGTGCTGAGATGTGAAATGGTTCCCTCCAAGGTTGCCAGGGCATTTGGGGTCTTCTCACAGAGTCCACTTTACATCTCAGAAATGCAGTGAAAAAATGATAACACAGCCTTTACGTGTCTGAGGAAAGTTTTGTGGCAGTGGCTTGAGGTAGCGAGTGGAGCAGGAAATGCTCAGCCTTGCAGCCTGAGCGTCTCTCTGAAAGGTTAAGGAACCACCAAATGTCAACTTCCCTTTCAGGAGATAACGCTTGAGCCTAAGTGTGAGCTGATCTTTCAACTGAAAAAGCACTGAAACCCAAAGCACCCAGTGGGGTGTTCCTCCTGCTCTTAGCCTTCAGGCCACTTTTAAAAATCAGGGATTGCCTTCATGAGCTTGCTTTCTTCATGCCATCCAAACTGGTTTCTGAAAATGCCCAAGCCTTGGCCCAGCTGTTAGCTTTTAGTAGCTGCCACCACAGTCACTCACCTGCTTTAGAAGCAGCCTCTGCAGCAAAGTCTGCAGCGAACTTCTTCAGCACCTCAGCACTTTCTTCCTTAACAAAAAGCCCAATGAAGTTTGAGGATGTGTAGAGCTCCAGAGGCAGAGGGGCAGGGAACTTGCATTTCCACCGCATGACGGTGGCCTGCAGAGCTTCAGTGAGAGCATCGACCTTGCTGTCCTCGCACTGCCAAAGGAAATGGGACAAGCATTGCTCAGGCGGAGAATCGGTCCTTACGCCTGTGCTTAGCTCTGTAGGGCACTCAGAGAAAGGAAAGGCTTGTGTGGGTGGGTGTGAATGGTCTACCTTTGCTGTCAGTGCACTGAGAAAAAGCGTACGGTCGTGGCAAAAGATATGTTCAGAAATCATCTGCCCCTCCCTTGTCCTTAAAGCCGGATCAGCTATCCCCAGGTAACCTTCCTAACCTCCCCTTCCTCCCCCCCCGTCTATTCTCAGGTTAGTGATCACTTGAGATGATGAGAATTTGGTCTTCTGCCGCTGTTCTTCCCTGAAAGCAACCCTCTTAAAAACCAATTACCTCCTCAACAAGCCCAGGCATCAGATGGTTCTGGTAACAACCGCCCGAACCCCCCAGCACAAACCCTTCTGGAAGGTCTCCAGCCTGGACCTGGCAAGGGCTGCTCATGAATGCATGCATGAAGGCAACGGAAAGAGGAGCTCTGGTTTACCATAAAGAACTGGCAAAGGGTGATATGTGGGAAAATGTTGTGAGCTTTGTTCTTCCCACAGATCTGCTTTGACTGCTGCCAGAACTCAGACAGCTTCTGAGCCAGGGGGCCGGTGGGGCGCAGGTAAAGGACGTACTCCCGAGGCAGGGTGTCATCGAGGAACGGGTCACCCACATGGGAGAACAGCCTGAGAGGGAGAAAGAACCGTCAGATTGACAGATAAAGACATTTTTTCAGCAAAACCGCCTTTCCCTGTCCCCACGCCCTTTCATTCTCCCTTTATGGAAAAAATCAGGTCTGGCAGGTCAGGCGGGGAGGTGCACTGTCTCACTTGCAGCCCATTACCACTAGTAAGTAATACAGAAAATTGGTTTTTAGTTTCTGACTGAGGCTCTGAAAATCTAACCCAGGTCACTGCTTCTGCCTTTCTGAATTTCGGTGTGCACAACACAGGGAGGAGAGCACTAGAAATTGCTCAACATCTTTGAAAAGGCAGCTCTCAGTTTTCTGTTTAGCTGCTAGGGTGGGAGAGAGTAGTGGCTCCTTTCTCTCACCTTTTTTTTTTTGCTATTACTGGAGATCACAAAGTCTCTCACACAAGGCTTGCTTCTGGATTGCTGGCTTAGAGCACTTAAATCATGTCTCACCAGTTTTACTAGTGCTTTTCAGATAATGCCCTTGTTCAAACATTCGACATTCTAATGGCTAAAATCTTCAACCATAAATTCACTGATTTCTTTTACTGTTTTTAACATTTATTACTTCATACCAACCAGTCGCATGCTGCTTGAACGCTTCTTCCACCTGTCGATGCCAGTGCTTTTTGCCTGGAGAGAGAGCAAAATAAAAAGAACATTTCAGTTATGCGGGGTTATATGGCCAAGGTCACATCTATTGCTTGCACCCGGGTCTTTGCTGGGGAAGGGCTGTAAGGGTGTGTTTAGAAACCTGCAGGATACCCTTTCCACCCTGATTCACTCCACCCTGGGGCTTTCTTTTGGCCGTGCCACCTGTCCATCGTCACACACAGTTTGAGGGGTAAAGCCATGCAACCTACGTGAAGTATGAGATACAGAGCTCTGGGTTTTCCCTGCTTGGCGTGGTGTTCTTGTGGAGAGCAGAGCACTGGCTGTTGGCACTGAATGACCTCTTTGGTCATTTGCTCAGCGTGGAAATCAAAAGGTTTGGGTCTGGAGGTGCAGATGTAGCAATAGCACTGAGGACAAGGAAAATTCAATTGCCACCAGGGGGCACAAACTTGAGGTTTTTCAGGTTGCAAGAACCCGACAAAATTTGCTAGCCCCCTTCAGTCCTTACTATGCTGCAAGTGCTCTTGCTTCTTTCCCTTCAGGATGCCTATAAATCGCTTTTCACCCCAGCCAAGAAGACCCAAGTCTTGCAGAACAAACCAGCACAGTGCTCTCTAGCTTGCAGACATGTATGTAACAGTGTTTTCCAAATGCTTGACCTCAGCACTGAAACGCAGCTGTGCATCAGCTCAGCTTTGTAACACTACTGACTGCCAAAACGAGGAATTCACCCAGAATCCAAATGGCATAAATATTCAGCAAAAAATATAAATGAAAGAGGTGGAAAAGGATAGGGTTAGGGTTGTGGGGCAGAATTCAGACCCTCAGTTGACTGTCAGGAGGCAAATTCCCCAGGAATAGGTGATTTCAGAGCTTCCTAGTGAAGGGAAGAAGAAGGGCAGTATTGCTCTCAAACAAGTGCTACAGAAACTGTGAGGACAGGAGAACTTCTAGTTTACACTGGCCAGCCCCAAGCCATAACTGAATCTTACTAAATATGGTATGTTCCAGCTTATATTTATAGTGCAAAATATATTATATATTTATAGTGCAAAAGACTTGCTGATAAGCTAGAGGGAACGTGTCTGACCAAAGGGACGAGATCAATGCACAATGCGCCCTGTGTTATCTGCTGTGAGAAGATGCTGCTGGTTGGTTGTAGGAAGAGGGTCCAAGTGAGGGGAAAAAAGATGATGAATCCGTGGCCCAACCGGTGGCGTTAGGATTAGGGCAGCTGGGACCCTCCAGCATTTCTTGTTTCTGCCCACAGTGCTGTGTAGGATGTTTACTGCGCTTCTGTTGCCCTTTCTGTCTGCAGTGACGACTTTTGAAAGCACTCTGATACCCGTGCAGGAATACACAACGTTACCCACCAGCTCACAGACACGTGTTGTTGACTCAGCTGTGTTTCAGCTCTGCCCTTGCCTTCCCTACCCCTTGAATATACATATTTTTGTTCATTTTGAGACTAAGAGGAAGGCAGAAAGATAATGCTGCAAAAAAGGGCTGTGTTGCAAATGTGTGATTATGAAAATACTTCCTCCTGAAGCATTTTGCTGCCCTTATCTGCCAGCGTTTGTTTGAGATCAGCAGAGCTTTGGTCCAAGCACCTGCCTGCTGGAAGGATGGATCTTGCACGGTCAACATTGTAGTTTGGTCTGTTCTATCTCACTGACCTTTCCCTAGTCTGGCTCAGGTGCACTATGCAAAACAGCCGCTGCTTTGCTTTGAAAAGTAGTTCAGGCAAGAGCAAAGGGTAAAAAGCTCTCCCCTTGCACAGGCAAGCTTTCAGGGAGGCTGCTCCTTGAGCAGAGCAATGTCCAGCTGTGCCTCAGCTGGCCAGCCATGGATCCTCCCTGCCCTGGTTTCATCGTCCATTTCTGTTATACTGCCTTTGCTCACTTCACCTCCCCTCTTGCCTAGGTTGTTTATGCTCTTCAAAACACGACTAAAATTTGCCTCTCCTAACCATAGAATTTGCCACTGAAGTGTGTCTGTCTGTGTTGCATCCGAAGCAGTGAATTAGAAACGCCCTCCCAGTAAAGCTGTGGCTTTGAAATGAGCAGTTTCTCCTGCTGCAAAGTGGAGGCAGACAAGCTGGCTCTCGCTCCTTATTTACTCCCTCTGGACCCCAGAGCAGGTCTCTGAAGGAGTCATGCACAATCTAGCAGGACAGACGGTTCTGCCACCCACCCTTGTTGACTTGTTCACTTAATGAATTGATGTTTCCTTGGAACAAATCACACAATAGAGCTCTGCTGGAATTGACTGCAGCTCCTTCTCCGCTGCCTTTGTGCTCTCGGGACCCCAAAGGGCATTAGAAAACACTGGGCTGGGCCCCACACGCTTTCGTTTATGTGTAATTTCTAAAGGTGTCTATCTCTTCCATGGGACAATAAACTCCCTTTTCAATTTAATTTTCAGTGCAGGGAGGAAATATTGCATAAAGCAAACAAAAGCCAAGGTGTATTTTTATCACGGGACCTGAAGCTGAGAGACCTTTTAATTTTTTTTTTTTTTTTTTTAATTTAGTGCTGGGCTGGGAATGGTGATGATGATGACTGATAGCCTCTGGTTAGAGAACAGGGCATGCACTGCATCCCTCCCAAACACCCTCCTCCGTAGCCAGCAGCCAGAACCTGGAGAGGACCCATCCTCTGGGCGCTCCAGCTCCCAGGCCCTGTCAAAACCAACTTTTTAAAAGTTGAATAGTCAAAACTAGTCAGAGCTGTGTTTGGCCACTTAGAGAAGTGGCCTGATTTCCACAACTGCTGAGTGCAGTGGGAGCTGGAGGACATGTTCTGCTCCTCAGAAAATCAGGTCACTTAATTAGGTGACTAGCTATGGCTTAGGTGCTCAGATTTACTCGTGCTGGGTAGCAAGTGTTGGCTGTAGTATTGTAGCTATTGGTAAGAAGTGGGTTTGTAATGCCGATACACCATAAAGAAAAAAAAAAAGCCAGAAAATAACTTATTTTTCAGAATCTACTAAACTAGCATTGCACAGTAACTATTTCTGGTCATGCAAAAATTACAGCTGGATTCAGCTAGGAGGTTAAAAGCTTTGTGCAGCCCTACTAGTCCCTGAAGCCATGCAATTCCTCCATCTCTTAACTTCCGCCGCCTCCGAGATGAAGTGCAGGAAAATCATTTAACAATACACAGCACCACGCAATAGCAATTTGGAGCAGACAGTAAGGGAGATGCTATGTCCAGCTGCGGGTCTGGAGACGGAGAGTTTTGGGAAGGGGAAAGAATATCCCAATAGCAGAGGCTTCCAAAAGCACCGCAGGTATTTTAGGCATCACAAAGAATCGGCTGGTTTTGATTCTTCAACCTCAGAGGCCTCCCTGTGACTCTCTTCAATGTCAAGTCACAAGGAAAGTCTTCCTCCACGCAATCACTGGTTAAACAGTTTCAAAATATTGCTAGGAAGTGTCCCAGCTAAACAGTCGACCCCTTAACCTGAAACATTACAGCAGAACCGTGTTGCTGCCCTGGCATACATATTAATGTGTAAACGGTGCCCATTTTAACCCCAGCCCACTTAACGGGAGAGCAGGCAGCTCTTCATGCTGCAGAACTTAACTCACTACTGGTGAAGGATTTTTGGCTTCCTGCAATTTCAGGGTAGGAAGAAAAGGCAACAGGGGAATGTCAATTCAGCTAGGAAATATATATCAATAAGCATAAAGTATAATGGCAAAATCCCATTCACTTCAGAGGAAATGACTGTAATGGGGAATGATGCATTAACCATAAAGAGAACCTTCATTCTCAGAAGCACCACACAGAAATCCTCCCTAAGTGCTCGGCTTTCTTATTCTAGTCCAGTTTAAAAAAGGAAGGTGTGTATGGCTGCCTGTGGTGCCGTAGTGCATGGGGTAACAGACTGCCACGTGGAAAGCTAGTGCAAACAGCACAAGAGTGAGGGATGGTGGTATACTATTTTGAGATATTTCTTTATCTGCGCCTGCACTGTATTTTATTGCTAACAAGGCATGCAAACGTTGGGGTGTTGATGCCCACAGCAGAGATGCCCTGCAGTGCTGGGGCGGGGGGGCCCTGCAGGATCTGCAGCCTCCCCGGTGGCCTCCATCGCAGGCTGGGCTGCGGGGACTGAGATATTCAAGCCCTCGGCACTGGCCCTTCAGGCGTGTACAGAGCAGAGACTGCTGCAGGCATCCTCCTCTCTTCTTCACACATTCAAATGCACCATGGCTGAGTCACGCAGCTGGTTTGAACCCTCAGGTCCAGCGAGCCTGTTTGTTCTCCAAAAGCCATGTCTAATTCATATAAAGTTGGCCCCTCCGGCTGCTGCTTAGGACCGAATTTCCCTGTTTCCACTGGCTCTCCCTTTGCTGTAATAACCTGAGATTCAAACCCTGCTGTCAGCAGAGCTGGCCCCTCTCTGGAAGAGGAAGCTTGCTCTGCTGCGTCTTGCTGCTCACAGAGGCAGCAGAAAATGCTAGCAGCAGCCTCCGCCTCTGATCCACCTACGAGCGCTGCCTACGGACACAGCGAGGGATTTGTGAATGAGCGATGGAAGGATGGAGGCAGCCTGTAAAAGAAAGGGAATGACTAAATCTTCCCTTTCGTTATGTGCCTCACGCCTAGACAAACTTCTTATCTGTGAGCAAAACCCCTCAGAGGGATGAATTCATCGTTGCAAGTAGCCCTGAATCTTCGGCCCATAAAATATTTAGCTGGGTAAATAAAGATATTTTGGAAATTGCATTAAACATGATGGAAGTACTTGGCTGTCCTTATCATTAGGTTCAGTTCAAAGGACTGCCTGACAGGATAAGATAGGAATTATGGATCATAATTTATGCCAAATGAGTTTGAAAGAAGAATGCTTGTCAAATAGAACATTTTTCTTAGGGTTATAAAACACGCAGCTTTATTTTTGTGTGTGCATAAAATACATATTTATGTAAACATATATTCAAACAGGTATCTGTATCTAGTTGAAGCTTGATTTTTTCCAGTCTGTGTTGGTTTATGGTAAAAGAATAGGAAATAAAATGCTGTCTGGCTGCAGGGAGTGACAAAAAAAAAAAAAAATAGGTCTTTTCTAGATGTGGCTGGACTTTCTGTTTGGAGCACACCTGCTGGTCCAGGTATGGGTCAGAAGCCTCATGGTTGACTCCCCCCTTAGCTTCTGTGTCAAACTCAGTCATGGCGTGGGACATCCTGAATTCCGTATGTGCAGGGAAGCAGTCAGAAATTCTTTGCAAGCAGTAAAATTCCCAGCTTTGTGTGTGTGTTTGTTTCCAAACTGCCCATCGAGTGACCTTTACAGATTCCTTCATTTTTGCAGTTTTTATCAATTGTTTATACCATTAGCAGTACAATAGTGGAAACATGTCTATTTTAGGCTTTCAATAAACAATTGCACTTTGAAGAACAGTTTTAGAACCAAAATTTCTGTCCATCTAACGACTTGATTATTTGATGCAGGGAAAGATACCCAAATTCCAAATAACTGACCGCATGCCTCATGAATTGCTTAGTTGTTCTGCACACAAAAATGGCCTCAGTGAGGTGTTCTTTCCAAATGGCTTTTGATGTGGGTGATTGAAATGTGTTCCTCTGCATTCTCACTGTGCAGAATTCAGTCGGTCACCAAACATCGTGATACCGTTTCTGTTCTTACTGGGGTGACCTTACTTCTATAAATAGGGACAGGACAGGAAGATATCACTAGGGATCAAGTTCCTGTTTAGGGTAGGGGGTTGGGGAGGTTCCTTTTCTGCAGTTGGTTAAGAAAAAAAAAACAAAACTGGATGTTTTTGCAAGACAGAAATGACTCTAACATAAGTGCATGGCAGGAGAATTACTTTTTCTTCCCTTCACTGAGCTTTGGCACAACCCTTCAAGGATTAGCTTATCCTTCTGTTGCTTTCCGCACATGATGGAGGATGTAAAGTCCTCCTCACATTTATTGAGTGACTATAATTGCAGCCACCTCCTCCACAAAACGTGAGCTCTTTGCTGTATGCTGAGATCCCCTTAGGAACCCCCCATTCGGTCCAACACCCCCACTCAAGGGCAGCGAATGCTCTGAGCAGCTCTGCAAAGACCCAGCTCTCCCCTGAAATACGGGAACTTTCGGATGAATACGGGGAACTGCCTGGCTGCACAGTGGCTACAGAGACTGCGAGATTTCAAACTGTGCTATATCCTGCAGGTCACGTAAATATTTATAGTAGGTGCCTGACAGCTCGGTAGTTCTCTTCCTCCTCCTTCCCGAGGGGTGGCTGCTTACTCCCAGCTACTGCATACCCAGTTCTGGTAATAGGAAAGTGAGAGAAGTGGGAAATGCCATCAGAAATAAGTTTGGGCAACGCACTGCTATGTATTTCTAGTTTCCATAATTTAAAATGTTCGTTTTTCTCAGAGGACAGTCCAGCTGGCAAACTGCGGTCTGGCCACATGATGATGATGATTATTTTTAAGTGCAAAGAGTGAGGGCCTGGGCGTGTGTCTCTGTTTTACATGTTTATTTTTTTAAGTTATGTAAGATTTTGCAGGCGGATTTTTCCCCCTTCTTTAGCACATGTGTGCTAAGTCATTCCCCTAATCCTCTGCTTAGCCCGCTCGTTAAAGCAAACGAAGAGGGAAGTACAGACTCATAAAAAGTGTCCGGGATAAAGACAGGAATGTAGCAGCCATTTAACATTTTTAAAGAGATACACAGTTTAAAAAGGAAACAGGATATTATTTGCTTTAGAACAATAACAGTACAGCTTTTTCTGAGGCAGGGGCTCAGATGTCAAAGTCCTGAGCTCGCAGTTGGCAGCCACTGCATCAGGTCCCCGCGTGACGGAGGAGAAATGACACGCGGGTATTTTGGCTGATTTGAATTGGTCCCACACCATCACAATTTCTCTGTCCTTTTATTGCGTACTTCAGGTGCAAAAACTTATCATTAGTTTTGCTCACAATCATGATATTGGTTTTCTTTTTAGTTTTTGTTTTGGATTACATTTGTTGTCTGGTTTCCCAGTTCACTTCCTTAGGCTTTTCTCCCTACATGTGAGTCTAGAAGTGTACTGCTGCTCAAACAAAGAGCAGCAGCCTCTGGAAATAACGGGAGTCCTGAAGCTGGAGATCTAAGAAGATGATGTTTCACAATTCCCTAATAAAACTGTAAGTGTTGGCAGCACCTCAGCTGGCTGACTCAGAAAGGTTCAAAATGTTGGTGCAGAGCAATCACTGGGAGAGGGGGACAGGGTTAAGGAAGACAGGTAATAACTGCTGCTGATAAAGGGTTTGCAAAATTCTCAATATTAGCAATATAGAAAAATATAAATAATACAAATAAATTCAAACAGAAGGTGGTTATAACTGGAGCACATTCAGCAGAGGCTCATCCCCTTCAAATGCCTGACTTTAATACTAGCCAGAATGCAGCAGGATGACCAAGACCTCATTATTCAAAGCAGCACAGTGCAGGAGAGCTGGAGGAGCCCTCATCCCGGTGCTATTAATACATTTTTAGCTAACCAGGAAGACAATGTCTTTGCAAGGAGCCAAGTTAGAGGTTTAAGTATGCTCCAATGTACCATCTGGAGTTTCAGTGATAGCCAGAAAAGGAAGCAGTTGTCATGCTGATTGGAAATAAATAAGTTCCCTCACAGTGTTCAAGACAAACAAGATGCTTTCTTTTTTCTAATTGCTCTTCTTCCTAGACAGACAAGAGCCGGTATGGAACAGATTTGCCGTATCTCTGTTTTCTGTGTCGATGTCCTCTTATCGCTAGGGCTTCTTTTTCCCATCACGGGTGGGTTTTGGGCAGAGCGTGGATCTGCCATGTGGCTGCTCATGGCACGTGGTGCCCGGTGAGCACTGCTCGAATTGCAATTGTCTCGCTGCCACTTCAGGAGCACCTGCCTCTCCATCTGTCACCTTTGGCGATTGCCGTTTGAGCAGGTGTCTGCAATGCCCAGCGCAGCTCCGGCTGGAAGCACCCTGCTGCCGACGAACCTACCAACAGCCCCAGCAATGGAGCACACCCCATACACCCTGATGTGGAGAGGTGGGAGGTGGAGAGGCAGTGAGCTACCTCAGGTACACAGGTCATGGCAGAGGGCTTGGTTTTCCTGTGGATGCTCTGATGTGCCGTGCTTGGGGCTCCCCGGAGAGACACGCGCTTGCTTTTCTGCCCCCAGCTCCTTAAGGCAGCCCTGCTTTACTCCTTCCTATGTAGATCTTTAGGATGTAGATCTTTAGGAAGAAAAAAAAAAAAAAGCCACAACTAGCACTTTAAAGTGCCGGTGTTAACATTTTCCAGCTTCTTGGGGTTTCAAAACAGGAAGTTTGGGGGTGGTGCAGTTGCACAATTTGCCAGAAAGCTGCTGTTCTGTGAATTCGGTGACACTGGGCTGTACCAGGAACTTGAGCCCGGCAGGCCACCAAGACCCTCAACTTCTGGGACTAATTCTCAGGGAGACGCGAGGAGTTTTTGATGTGTGCTGCTCCTATGAGTAGGAGCCTTGTGGTTTCAGCTCCTGCCAGTGGAGAGTTTGACTCCAGAGACAAAGTAAACCCCAGAGCGAAGGGGAAGTTTTCCCAGCCCGACAGAGAGGAAGCGGGTAGAGATAACAGAGACCAATGTCAACATGGTACAGCTAAAGACTGAAACCAAAGCATTGAGCTCCTTCGTTTGGATCTTGTGATGAAACTTGTGATGCAAACTTCCTTCTACGTTAGAGTCCAGGTCTTTGTATCATGCACATCAGAGGGAGAGTTTGAATGTTTGTCTGAACTTGCTCTGACTTGAGAGCAGGGAGATTTGGACGATACCCTCTGCTTAGGCGCAAACCACAAGCATCCCTGAAGTGATGTTCAAAGACGGTGAAGCATTAGGTTGGGGCCTGCAGAGCCAAATCCCTTCACTGTTTCAGTCCCTTTCCCATCTGGTGGAGGGCAGGGTATATACCACAACTAAATCCACTGTGGGCTCCCCAGTAAGGCTTCATGGGCTATTTGGAATTTAATATTAAAGATGGTCATGAGATGGAAGAGGGAAGGTGATGGTTAATACCAAAGTGGTGATATTTTGTGGTTAGTCTCAATATCTGTTTGCCTGAGGTGGAAGAGTTAAGACACCCATGTCCTGACAGCTTCATTTGGTCTTCTTTGCACTAGCCAGTTTTTGCATTGTGTCCTGCATTTGGAAGAGTCTAGCTGCGTTCATTCTGACCCCTTATCTTCTTCTCAAGTAGTTATTTTTTCTTCTTTACGGGCAATGTCTGTTTATCATGAGGAATCTTACATGTTGTATGTACTAATGCACTCACAACTTTGCTGAAAAGGCAAATCCCAGAAACAGAAAATGGGAAGTAGGTGCCTAGTGAGAAGCTAACCACGGTCTCACACCTAAAATAGACTCACACAAAGCAACAAGAAGGAAGTCTAAGAAATAAAGGAAGGTGGAAGGAAGAAGGGTGGAGTGCTGAGATAGTTGGGTTAAAGGCAAAAAGAGATACTCAAAATAGCCTCCTGCTCTAGACAGCTCTGTTCAGGAAATTTTTTAAGCCTTGTTGTTTTCAATAATACAACTATTTCAAAATATTTCAAAAATGTATTCCTCGCTTCCTGTTTGTTGCCATCTAGACAAATTAACAAATACGTTAATATTTGTATGGGGGACCTGGGCAAGAACCCCGAAGTGCTGTAGGAAATGGGGGAAAGAAGGGTTAATGCAACAGATGGTGAGGAACACCTGCCACTGACTCAAGGCTAAAACACCCCTGAAGGGTGTTGGGGTTGGGAGTGCCATGGTATTAGAAGCTCCATCTTGGGGTGAGAAATCGCACAGAGGTCTCAGCCTCTTGCCTCGGAGATTTTGAAGTGTGTGGTTAAACCAGCAAGCTAAAGCTAATGTCAAAGTTTCCATTAGGGGGAAAAAAAAAAAAAGTTAGTTAGCAAGCTCTGGTCTGAATTTCAATTTGGGTATCTGTACGTGGTCTCCTTCAGATCGCTCTGTAGTCCCCAGCTGATACAAGTTTTTGCTAGTTGTGGTGAACTCTCTACAGTAATCCTGCAGACCAGGCCATCAGGAAAACTGCAGGCAAATGAAGCTGTAACAAAAACTTTGGTGGAGATTTTTTAGTTAGTTCAGCTTTGGCTTGCCTCTTCTACTTCTTCTTGTAAGAGTTGGGAGACTTAGGCAAATATAGGAGAGTCTTGTACACTGAAGTCAGGTGGGATATCCAAACTGGAATGAACTCTTGCTGCGCTAATGTCTGTCCTTTACCAGCCTCAAACGGCAGAAGCTATAAAAGTGCACAGTACAATTATTTTGCTGTTACAAGATTAATAACAATGAGAAGTCATAAACTTTTGGCCAGACTTTAATCTCTAATACCAGATTATATATTATAAATGCCCTTTGTAGTGTCTGGTTAAGTTATCTGGAATTTGTACATGAGGTCTAGCCAAGAGTCTCCAAAAGGTTTAAATACTAACTATGGAAGGGTTAAAAAGAGCCACATTAAAATATATATATGTTTGAAGTCTAAAAGGGAACAGGAAATGAAGAATTCTGATAAACTGAGAAACAATGAGATAAAGAAGGATCTAAGAATGTAATGAGAAAACTTTACCACAGACTGGGAATATTTCCCTGCATACTTTCCTGATTTTTGTATGGCCTGTCAGTCTTTATTCCTGTATCTGATCACATTCTTGCAGAATAAGTAAGTGAATTACAAAAAAGAAAATAGGAAGACTTTAATGAGACTTGGATTTAGTAATTATCCCTACACCGAAGAGTACTTATGCATATATTTAACTTCAAGCACCTACTTAGAGATTTCAGCAAGGCATATGCCCATGCCAACTGCTCTTCTGCAAAGCATGTGCTGAAAGGTTATTGCAAATCAAGGCTTTGGGTCTATTCTTTCTTCCAGCAGTATTTCTAAGGATTTTAAAACAAGCATTTGCCATGATAGAAGTAACTTTTCGATTCACTGAAAAACTGGGGATTTGATGCTAGCAAGTAACAAATGGATGTGGACTTGCTGCAGCACAATTGTACGTAAATGCACCCACCCCCTCCCAAAAAAACCCCACAGCAGCATACCTGATGGAAGATCTGTCACAGCCTCCAGCACAGCACATCACCCCCACAGTCCTGCTCCCTCCTTCCCTTATCGCAGGATTCTCCTTGACCCAGATCAGAGCCTTGAATTAAGGGCTCTCAAATCTACTGATGTTTAGTGATGGCTTGGGTGCCTAAATGGTGGGAGATTTGGGGCTTCCCTTTAGTTAAGAGTTTTGACCATAAGGATTCTCAGATGAGATGTGCTGTCTGAGTACGAAGTGTTTTTTCTCATGATTTTTCCTTTGCTAGTTACCAAACACAGCTAGCACCTCGCCGTAGCACTTTACCAGAAGCATCTCCCCTGTGGAGGCATACTTCATCCTACCGCCCGGGTTGTGTAGGAGGCCAAGTCTTGGATGCTTGCCTTGCAGACCTTGTTATCCAGATTGATCTTTTCAGGCAGGTATCGTTAGGCAGACACACTGGCATCACCTCATTTCCACAGCGTAGCTCTCCTCCGCGCTGGAGTGTCAGTACCGATGTGGGGGTGTATTTCTAAAAATTATTCATGATGTAAATCTTTTACAACTGATCCCCATCTTATCTGTTTTGTGTGCATGTCTGATATCTTGAAAGTATACTAAGAAGTGCAATTTTTTTTCTTAAATGCAGAAGGATTGGCAATAATATTGCAGCCTTTCCTTCCAGCAGGCTGACAAGGCAGCCTGTCCCGTGCTGTACATCCCTGATGCTCTTCAGCTCTTGCTAGCCAGGCAGCTGGCACTGGCAGCAGAATTGGCAAGTGCGGCACATCAGTAGGACCCAGGAAGAGCACCTTGCAGCGTTGGTACTGCAAAATAATAGCTGTGCTTACAGTGAGACTGCCCCCAGCCCCCCATGACCCGTCAGAGTGAGCTGTAAATTAAATGAATGACAGGTGCTTAGTGTGGGTAAGGGTTGGTTATAAAGTCCCTTGGTTTTTAAGGACTACTTTGTTATGCAGGCTGCTGTGATTACGGACCTAGACTGACATAAGCTTCCTTCTCGGTAAATATTTAAGAGCTACCTTGTTAAAGGTAGGCAAGGGAGAATACTAGGTATCAGTTCAGAGTAATTCTTTGCAGTGAATTTCAGAGGCTAATAGCAAGGCATGTATGGTAAATTGGGCATGTAAGAGGTGGGAGAGCCTTTCTGAAGTTCAGAATCCTTTTCCTCCAAGAGACACACTCATTCCAGTGTGCTTCACAGGAATAGAAAGCTGCAGCCCTGCTTTTATCCCTGCCCAGCATTGCCTTCTGAATGCAAACGTATTCAGAGAGTGACTGCCCATCTGAGCCGCTGCCCTACAGCGTGCAGCCCACATCAGCTGCATGCCTGCCATCACCAAACCAAGAGATAGGCTTAGAGATCCTCAGATTAGGGCAAAAAGAGAAAATACACAATTTTAAGTTGAAGGAGTTGAAAAAATGGAACCCACTTCTCAAAAATATTGAAAAGGAAGACATGGTGATTTCTTCTTGCATTTTTTCTAGGTTTTGAAATTTGAGGGTATCCTGGGAACACATTTCAAGCTTTTCTCTGCAGCAAGACCTTTATTCAGTCTGGTTATCAAAGGAGCTGAGGCTTATAGGATTGTCCCGTGTCCATTGTCTGTGAGTCTCTCCAACTTCCTACAGCAACTTCTGAACCTAAACCCAGTGTAACAGAAACGTAGAGCTCTCAAGGATATTTCATGTCTTGCAGCTTCTGTAAAGATAGATTCCTGGATAGCCAAGTAACCTTAGGAGCGCCCCAGCTGGAAAAAATTGTGAGGTGAGCTTACTTGTTACTAGACATCAGAGGATCCTCACAGAAGCAAGCCCTCAGAAATGCTGCAGTCATAAGAAAAGCATCAATCATCAGAAAGACATCTGCACAAAACGAGGCTTTGTGAGTTCAGGCATTCCACAAAGACAGCGAAGGTTCAAAGGCAGCCACGGCACGCTCTACACATTTTTCTGCCGCAGATTCATCAGGGTAGGCAGGGCTTTTGTGCTGACTGTGAAAGCCCAGGCGAGATCAGGACTGTACAAGAGAGAGTGCATAAACTATACCAACACAAGCACTTCTTGTGCCATCATTGCACAGGTCAAGCTTTGCAGAAATTACTCTCCCGGGAAAGCTGGAAGAGCAGAATGAGTGCTTCAACAAGACATAGGTGTCTAGGGCATCCTACAACTACAGGAGCTGAGGCTTAGAGAAAGTCAACAAATATTTCGGGACAATGGCCTCCCAGCTGCAGATCTGCGGGCTCCAGTGCTCCCAGTGCTGGAGGCTGCTGTTCCAGCTGTGTTGGGGGCACGTGAGATAATGTTATCTCTCCTCAGTCCTTCCCTGTTCTCTGAACAGACCTGCTCCTGCTGGCCTTGCACTGCTCCTGCCTCTCTCAACAGTTTCACTAAATACCCTTAGAAAGCCCGGATAAGGAGGTGCCATGAAATGTGAATTTCTGTGCGCGCGCAGGGGTCTCCTCTGTCTCCCCGTGTCCCTTTCACCTGCGGTGACACACGATTTCAGGCTGCAGCTGAAAGCTGACCTTTCTCGGTGCATTCCTCTTTGCCCTTTCTGCAGTTTAACATTTCACGCTTTATCTCCGCAAAGCGCGTTGGCAGACGCGTTTCTACACAGGGTGAAAATAAATTGCACGGAGTGAGGCTGAAGTGAATATCAGAGCAAATTCTGTTGGTAGGAGACAGACCTCAGCACCACTTTCTGCTGCACTTAGTCCTTCCTGCATTAAGGTTTAGCAATGTTTGTGGATGCTAAGCCCAGGTCGGCATGGATTCTTGTGTGGACAGACTGAACTGCACAGAAATTACTCCATCCCGCGAGACAGAGAAACACGCGGTGTGCTAACCTGCATCAAGACCACAGAGCTTTCAGAAGAGCTCAGCATTAGCCTGATTTTGTTCCCAGTGGTATTGAACGAGGCAGAATTAGGCTAGAGCTGAGCTTCTGAAAGTTGTACCCTATCTTCCTCCTGCTGTAGTTGTCTAAAAATAAGGAGTCCAATTAAATCAACAGCAGTACAAAGTGTGAGGGAATGTATAATTAATTAAAAACAAAAATCAAAGGCTGTCTTACAGCACGGACCAGCATTTAGCAATCCTGCCACCAGCTCTTACTCTTTTCATTCTTCCTTTTTAATCAGTGATTATTGTTGTATCTCCTTACGTTATGATCACATATTCTGGTAGTATTTCAATGTGACTGTGTTCCCTGGGAGCAGTAAAGCTAGTCGCAGGAGGAAAATGAGAAACTTCATTAAAAGAGGAAGAGAAAAAATCTGTTACCAGCTCCAGCCCTGCTCCTGATACCTCACTGAAGCCCTGATATCGGTGAAGGATAAAAATTTGCTCACTGTGATACTCAAGGATTCTATGATTTGCAACACAGCCGTGATAAGAAACTAAAGCCCGAGAGACAAGAAATTGCATGGCCAAAGTCATCTCTCAGAGCTGTTGCTCTCCCTATTGCTATCATCCTGTATCTCACACCCCCAAATAAAATAACAGGTCTACCAAGAGAGTGTAAGGTGGCCACCTGTGAGCACAGGGCTTTGTCACCTCCCAAACAAGCATTTCACACTTTTACTCTTCCAGTGCAGTGCGAAGGGAGCTGGGGAGGATGTGCTCTTCTCAGTTATCCTGGCAGCAATCCCCAGAAACTGCGCTGGATTCACCGCAAACCTGGAGTGGCTCTCCATCTGGGTCGCTGGGAGCAGAGTCTGGCTGGTGTTTCGAGTGCCAGCTGTTAGCGTGAAACTGTAGGACAACACGGAAGGAGAATCCCTATCATCCCATTCTGGTGCTTCTCCATCACGTTATGCCTAGATTTCTCCACCTTTCCTGCGTCTAGTTGAATTTCAGGTTGAGTCTGCTCATTCGTGGCAGTAAATGTGGACGGTTAAATTAAAGCCTCGTGATTTGGCAGCAGTGTAAGGACAGACTTCTGCCTCAAGGAAAGGCTGAGGGGGATTCGCTCCATTAAACCAGCAGCGGTGGCACCAATTACTCACTTTGTGGGTAGTTTCAGTGAAGTGAATGAACCTTGTGGTGGCATCCTTCTTTGTAAATATAGTTATTCATGCTGCAGATACTTGTATCTAGACTACTCATCTTTACAGTTTCAGGCATGTTTACTTTTGGCGAGGGTAGGCATTTAATATAGGTCGGATGACTCATGGTCTGTAAGTGCCTGTTTCTCCCCATCGCCTGGAAAAAGAGTGAGACTACTCGTCCAGACGTGGGCATCACCGGCTGACATGGGAGGTTATGTGAAAGCACTCCTGCTCTCTATTTTTCTGTGCCTGTTCTCCATCTCTTGTTGGTGTGCTCTATCCGTCTCTCCTGTATATTTAGATGACAAATTCCCCTCGGCACTATAAACTCCTGTAACGGTGACGTCAGTGTGACGGTATCTTGGGAACTTTCAGCAGTAGTGTCACAAAAATAACAGTACCACACTTTCCAATTAGTATATACAGGCAGGAAAAAATAAAAGAGTTGTGAGAGACAAACTAATCATATTGTGGTCTCTACGCTATTACAAGAGCTGAGGGGGAAGTTCTTTCACCTTAAGCCGTGCAAGCAGCTTTTACGTATGACTCACAGTTTCTTTATCCTCAACTAAATACCCCTTGTAAGAAGGGTGAAATTATTAGTAAAAGATCACCCGTCTGTAAGTTTCAGTGAAGTTTAGCAGAAACTTATATCGCTGCTGGAGGTGGGAGTAGAACAGCTCAAGGGATCGCAGTCTTGCCGAGTCCTCTGAGATTTCCAGGTGACTGCTTTAGGACTCACAGCTGTGCTAACGTCTGCCCTGGGCTGTGTTATAGAGGCATGTCTGTTAAACTCAAGGGATTCTCTGCGGTTTGAAATATGATTTCAGATAGTTCCTGCATTGTTGGTTTGCAATGTCCTTTTTGGATATCCAGTCACATCTGCATGAAGAGCTCAGCACTGTGAACCTGGCTGCCCTGTTTAGTGTCATTTTTACTCCTCTGCTGCCTTTGCTGACTGGGCAGTCATTTCCAGCCATAGGCTGCTGCTCTGAACTACGCATTCAAAGTTATTTTTGAAATGCATTATCACCCTCAAGTTGCATCTCTCCCTTTTTGATGCATAATTTAGATTTTAGCCTCTTATATATTACACGCCTAAGGAACCGCTGATGCTTCTGGGAAAAAAACCAACCATAACAGAACTGTACAAAGTATTCTCTTTGTGGAGACTGTTCTGGACATAAACACATTTGTACTTCTCTGAGGTTTTGTCTCTGGGGTGTTTACATGAGTACAGAACCTCTGCTGTCTGGTAATTCACCAATGTGGATGAGAACTCATTAATT
>NW_010101118.1:53448-78704 GCF_000699245.1 Pterocles gutturalis
ATTATCCGTGTCATGAAATCACAGTACTTTGTGGTACCCAGATGGATGGACGGATGGATGGACTATGGGTAGCAGAGGAATTAGAAGCAGCTTTTTTTCTAGTGGAAGAGCTTCTTCATTAGAGATAAGGAAGGCCAAGCAAAACTCAGGGAGAAACGTGACTGTTAAAGTCGTGAGGGGGCTCAAGTAGCTAGATCGAGTGCTGGATTTGGTTCTCTTTTGTTGGTTGATGTTGACAAATCTATTTATTTTTGGGCTCATTTTTTACTGTGCCCAAAATAGAGGTAGTGAGGTCTCTGGCAGCTGCTGCTATTTCCTTAGGTTACCATAGATTTCTTCCAAAATCTGCTGAAGCCCACAGAAGAAAATCCCAGAGGCTTACAGAAGCCTTTGGGACATCTATATAAATTGGTCTGACTCTTTCAGGATGGGCTAGAGTATTATTTTACATCTGTGCTTCAGTTCAACACGGCTACACGGAGGGAGAACTGCTTCTCTGTATTTGGTTTCAGCATCTGTAAGATGGAGGAGGGTTTTGTAAGCTGTGGGCTGCACAAGGCACTGTGAATTTGGATTATTTGGAATAAACATTTCAAATGTCAGTCACTGAGGTCAGGCATCTCAAATGGGAACCTAAACAGAATTGCCTTGATTTTCACGCGTGTTGTTAGAATCTGTGGCTCTAAGGATCAGCAGGCACTCAGTACTTTTGTTAAACTGGGTTGCCTTTTTTTTTTGTTGGTGTTTTTTTTTTCTTCTTTCTTTATATGATGTTGCTGCTTAACTGAACAAATCCAAGCCTGAATGTCTTTGGCATTAATATTTCTAATTAGAGATGTTGGCATTTTGGATAGGAACCCGCAGTATATCAAATGCCACTGCTCCCTATTGAACCTGGCTTAAAATTGGTAACACTAAGTCTAAAGTTAATTAAAATCCCAGAAAATAAACCTTCTGTTGGAGAACAACTAGAAAGACTGAATATTTAAGATGGCTCTGCATTGTACGTGATAGCTAATTGTAATTGAGTTCATCTGTTCTGTTACTGAGGATAAAAAAAAAAAAATGCCTGAAAGTATCTATTGAGGTAAAATTGAGATACAGTGGGGGATGGAAAAACACATCTAAAATGAGATGTTTTTCTAAGTATTGGAGGCAACATCAGCAGGTTTTTAAGTATGTAATTTGTAAGGGAAGTGACTCAAATGAAATTATGCACTTTAAAAAATCAGCTAAGTGTTGAGGGCATAATAACCTTTGAAGAAATTTAAAAGCCCTTTCATATTTGTATTATTAGAGTTCCTCAATCTCGTCATTTTACTTCCTTTTAAAAAAAAAATAAATGGAACAGCTCCTAATATCAAGTGATTATTTCAGAATCAATGAGTTTCATTAGAAAAAGCAAAGTCAATCCATATCCTTCCCAGCTGGGGAAAAAAGCTTAAGAAAACAGCGGCAGCCTCTTATGTTGCTTGTGGCCAAAGCAATGTGTAAAGTGGTAACTGAGACCCCAGGATAACATGCTAGGGAGTGTCAGATCAAGTGATGGAGGACCTTTACTAAGTCCAGAACACATGATCCTGGGTAAAAGCCAAATAAATGACAGCCATACACCTTGTCCATTTTCCTTAAGGATTAAGCATTTGATGTAGCCTGAAAATCAATTTTTTTTTTTCCCATGTTTTGGAAACAAAACATGCATTTTTTGTCATTGTTGGAAAGAGCTGAAAATGTTCTGCTTTCGAACTTTGATTTATTTTTAGGGAGTGGGTTTTCTGATGAAAGTACAAAATCTTGATAGACTTCTCTGCTGAAGATTTTGGCCTCTCCTTGCCTTTGTAATAGAAATTTGGGTTTGGTAGGGGGTTCTGAAGGGTCACCTGGAGGCAGGTTGATTTTGTTATCCTCCAGACTATCTCTGGTGGAAGAAAGGTAGCACCACTGAATAAACACCTTTCTGCCTTTGACCCAAAAGATTGCAAACACCCTTCACAAAGGGGCTGGAATTTGCTTCAAAAGGAGTCGAACAATAACCTTCCAATGGATTCCATCACTTCCCTAATAAACAAAACATGATTCCCTTTCAAGTCTATCTGTGTGCCAAGTTCTGTGGTTACACTACAATAGCTGTATTGTTCTTGTATGCTGCGGGCTAAAATGTATTTTGGTAACTGCTGCTCTTTATAACATTGTCTGATGGCAGTTATTCTAGCAAACCATTAACTCCTTCAGTCCGAGAGGACCTCTTCCAAGCGGGCTGGATGAGCCTCAAGAAGTCGATTTCTCCCACTGAGCCTTGAATAGAACAGAAAGTAACATAAACTTGGGACTCTCAGTGTTAGATAACATGTAAATTATGGTGACTCAGAGTGGAAAATTGTAGATAAAAGTTACACAAAGACTTATTTAACCACCATGTTATTATTTTTTCCCTATACACGAGTGCGTGAGATATACTCACACATGCTTCAGATTAATGCTACTATTTGTCCATCCCCCCCACCCCGCAGCTGTCTTGGAAGATATGAGATACAGAATAAAAATGAATATATTCATATTCACCTCACATTCCCCACTGAGGCATGAATGAACCCTGAAACAGCTTTAATCACTGGTACATTTGTGACAAATACGCTAATTCCCACAGTTACACTCCCATGAAAAAAGCTTGCTGGTTTCTGCTAGAGTGCCTGGGTCACTAATGGGATATTCCCATTTTACAGTTTGGAAAACAGGCGTAGGGAAAAAACCAGGAAGTCAGTGGGTGATCCTAAGCTGTGAGAAGATGAGATAGGTTCAAAGTGATGATTTCCCAGGCTTTCCTCTGAATGAAACTGCAAGAACCACACAAGCCTACCAGAGCTGCCTGGAAAGACGGCCAGAATAGGCAGAATATCTGGCTCTTCGTGTCAGGAAACATTGAGAACAGGTAGGTTTGGCGTTTTTTTTGTGGTTTTTTTTTTTTTTTCCCCTTTCCCTAGTGTGTGTGTGGTATTTTTGTAATTCAAACTCTGAAAACAAACAAACAAAAAAGCCAAATGCATTAAGATGGGCTGGAGACCAGTTCCAGCAGTGTCTGAGAGTTTAAAGATAGGAGATGTTTCTTTCTCCTGAATCAGTAAAGCCCATGCTAACCTCCTAAACTATGCGAAGGAAACACGCCGGTGAGGAGAGAAAACAGTTTGGCGAAACCTACAAAAACCAGGTTTTCATTTCTGAAGGACACAGGTTCATAAATGCCAGAAACTGTGTCTGGATTTCTAGAGAAAGGCTGAAAAAGTGCCTTATGTTGTAGAGAAGGAGTTTCCATATTAATCACGCTGCCCATCTCCCAGACAGCTCAGAATTGTTCCTGGCAGCATCATCTCATTTGCTTTCTCCAGCTCGGTAGACAGTGGCTCAAGGAACGAGGCCAGCCGACCTCACAACTAGAAATGTTCTTCTTAATATTTCACCGTAATTTGTTTTTGCTCATTTTCATGCATTAGCCTTTATGAACTTTATGAGGCAACCTTAATTGCATTCCCTTCTGGCTGCTTAGGAAAGGAGTTTTTGGTTTGTTTTTTTTTTTTTTTTTTTTTGCATGGACTGAAAGCAGGGTCCTCAGAGCCAGGGTACCAAGCTTTGGCAGCCACATGGAGGGAGCGTGGCCACTGGCTGGTACCAGCGCTGGGCTGTTAGTCCTGCGTACCGACCACTTTGCCAGTGCACGATGCTCCAGCAAGGGCATGAGATTCACATCCCTGTCACTCAGACAATGTACATTTTACTCCTTCCACTCATTCATTGCAGCTTTTTTTCTGAATTTTCTTGCTTTGTCGATAGCTTTCTGATGTAGGCAGTTCAGCAGAACACAGTCTTTGATTTTTTTCTCTTCTTGTGCTTATTGGAGCACCTGAGCTGGGATTTTTTTCAGGCAGGCTGAACTGTGAGCTTCCCAAAACAACTTAGGTTTTAAAACTCACCTTTTTTTACAAAGACCTAGATTGCTCAGCTTCTTCAGCCTCCTCTGAAAACCCCACCCCAACAGACTTCAGAGCTCATCTATAACGTCCATGATGTGCACGCTGAAATGTAGCTCAGCGTGGGGTCAGTAACTTGCAGAGGGAAATAAATAGCATTATACATACACGATATGTTACAAGGGCTAGTATTTCTGTCCTCCTGGGAAGCTCTGTGGGTAGGTACACAGTCCTGCACTCCCACCTGCCACACAAAGCCCATCTCCGTACAGGATGATGAAGGGGGCAGCTCTGCCTGTGCTACCGTCCCCACCTTGCCTCGCGCTTTCCCCGTCTGGATTTACATGTTGTTACCTCTCCATTATTTAGGTGGAGCTTTTTGTAGTAAAAGGGCATCAATATATGCATGAATAGTGCTTACTAGATTGTGACCTTGATGTCAGAAGGAGGCTTTTTGGTTCCTACCAGCATATACATTATTAATGCAAATATTGGAATAACTAGTTGTGAGGAACCAGAATTTTCTTCCCTTGTACTACGGTATATAAAGGTCCGTGAGGATAGATCAAGCGCTTCATTCGTATTTGCTGTGTCTGAGCTAGAGCTCCTTGGAAACACTGGAATTTTCAAAACTTCAATACATTTTCCTTGTTAAAAAGGCCAAATTGTCTGCTATGAATTTTTCCTAACCAACAATTTTTATAAGAGGAAATAGACAGTAAAGAAGTGTGGCAAAAGGGAAAATTCAATATTGAGGTTTATGTCATTTGCTCTGTCCCTGCAGCAGGAACGTTTATACCTGGGTACAGCAGTGATTAGACGAGTGATGGATGGGGACAGAAACTGGCATTGAATTTTGGGTTCATTACGGAACATTCGCAGGGCTGAAATTCAGGCTTAGGAACGACTTTGAGTTTTGGTTATAGACAGATGAAGTTTCACGAAAAAAAGCCACTAGGATCCCATGGAAATTATATGTTTTAATGCTTAAATAAAAAGTCCAGAAGCCAAGAGTCTGACGAGGCGGGACAGTGCAAAGCTCCTTTTGTTTTGTTGCAAACCGACATTTTCAAGGTACATAGATAGGCCTGAGAAAGCTGCAGAATTAGAATAAACTCTCGCAACCCCCCAAAAAGTTTGATCAAATCCAGCTCAATTGTATCAGAAAGAGGAGTTAAAAAGACGAAAAAATGCTTGTGCAAATGTGGGGAGAAATGGAAAGGCTAAAGGCTGCTCTAACCACCAAGTATCAACTCCATCGCCCACCCACCTCCCACGCACAACTAGAAATAACTCTAAATAATTTATTTAAGTGTGTCTATATTGCAGTTACATATTTAATGACTTAAAGGGACAGTGTTTCACTTAGGAATAAATTTGAATTTTCCATAATTTCAAGGTAAGCATTACTCCTGCACCCTTTTTTTCTGAGAATTTCAGAATGCTTTACAGCACTCAGCACATTAAACTCTACACTGCTGTCTCAGGTAGTCATTTCCCTTATTAACAGAGAGAAAGCCACACAAATGGGTTTGGTAGCTAAACTTAGAACATGGTAATTCAGTGAAAGAACAAGGAATGAGCTAATTCCCCTGTCCTGCTTGCAGTACATTAGAAGAAAAAAAAAAAAAAAAGAAATCTTTATCTTTTTTCTGCTCCTATTGTTGCCTCAAGAATTGTCTTTTTACAGACAATAATATATTCAGGGACTTAAGGGCAAAAAGTTAAGCAGAGTGGCAGAATGATGGGGATGTCATTTATAAAGGAAGAAAAAATGGAAGGATATACAGTAAAATTTCATGTTGTAATTATCTAAGCTCATTAGAGATGAAAACATCTGACTGAGTCATGTTATGAATTTTTATTAATAATGGTGAATAGATCACATCTCTAGAATTGTCTATCCTTTTCTGTAAAGACCATCACCTTGATAATGGTCATGGTTTGGTCCAGTTGCTTCCAGGAAATCTTGATTTTCATGTCTTGAGCATACCAGTACATTTGTAGAAATTAATTTGGGTTTTATTTATTTAGGAATAATCCTGAATGTGTTTTTTATGGACTCCCAGTCATTTTGACCTTGCAGATGGGTGGGAGAGCTGACAAAAGCAAGTTCTGGCATGCTTGGGTTTTTTTACCACACCATGTTGGCTGATTTGGAGAAGAGGAAAAGAACCAAAAAAAAAACCCAACAAGCTTGGTCAGTCATTTGTGTGCTTACAGCTTGCTAGGGACAGTACACCCCCAGAAAAGGGAGAAGACTTAAACGTATACTTCTGGCATCATTTTTCCCATCCCCCTGAAAGGGCTCAGTGCCCCCTCGATGCCGCATTCCAGCGCAATGAGGCACTGCCCAGATAGCACAGCACAGATAACGTCCCGCTGCAGTGCCACAAACGTGTCCTTCAGTGTCCAGCTATGGCTGGAGCTTGGCAACCCTCTATGGAAATACAGAGAAGAATGACAGTCTAAGCGCAAAGCTATTTATAAATTCATGCAAAGTTTCTCAAGTCCTACACATTTCCTCTCTCCTGTATCCAAACGCTCTCCCTGCTCACGCCAATCCCTTGGCATGACTTGACAGACCTGGTTCTCGCTCCCTTCTTCTGCCTCCACGCTTAGATCGAGGCCATTATGGAACAGGCGCTGCCCTTGTCCGTAGGCTGGGATATATGGTGGGTGTCCCCATATGAATATAATTCCCCTTGGCCTTTTGGTCTGGACCCGGAGTGGGACACTTGGGGAGTCTTGCCTTGATGAGCAGTTGTCTAGGAAATACTCAGACAACCACTTCCTGTGCTATCGATGGGGTGAGATGAACGGTACTCTTAGTTTTGCATTCTTCTGAGCCCCGAAAGACTCAGCACAGAGCAAACAGCATGTGGTACAACCATTTTGTTAACAGAGGGAAAACCATGATCTTTAAAGCACTGTTTTCCCCTATATAAATACATAGTACAGAAAAGCTAATTATAGCCCCAAGGCTGACAATTACCAATGACAACACAAAACCCTAAACTAACCGAACAGTTTCTCATTTTCAAGAAGTTGTAGAAACGCTCTTTTAATGGCATTACACCTGAACTACATGTCAGCTTTCTTTTCTGCTGATGCTTACCTAGAACAAATCACTGCTTAGAGAGAAAGCAAAAAGCAAGGAGGCAGTCAAGCCCTGGCAGCCATCTGAATCTCAGGCATCTTGCTTTAATTTCCCTTTCTTAGTGGCAGATGGTGGCTTTGCAGGGGTGTTAAATCTGCTCATCACTAATAGGGTGTTGTTTCTTCGAATGCTCCATCTATTTCCACAGGAACAAACCATCATTTCTCACTATAACATGGCACAACCCAATAGTCAAGAAACTATGATTTGACTGGGGAAAAAAAAAATCACACCACCTACATCCCAAATACCCCTATCAAATAAAGAGTAATAACCCAGTGTTATTTACTACACTTTCTCCCACCTTGTGTATTCTGTCAGTTTAAGAGCTGAACCCGGTGTGCTGTTCCCCAGAGCTTTCACAGCCAGGCTTCTCAGGCACGCTAAAATACACAGGCTGAGAGAGATGCTTTAACTTCCTTCGGGCCCAGAGCTGCTGTTTGTTCAAAGGATAAGATACAATCCCTGCCCTGAAGTACTCCCAGCTTAGACAGAGAAGACAGAGAATAGAGTAAACAGTACATCATCCTTGGGACCTCCTAGCATCAAAGAGGGAGCGGGTCAGATGCATTGCATAGGTCTCAGCCCCTGTTTCATTAAGCTTTTCTTTCACAGAGCAGTGTGATTTCTGCAGCAGCATTATCATTTCGGTTATTCCCCTTCCACACAAACTAGCACAGCCCTTGGCTGCATCTTGGAGCGTCCAGCTGCCCAACAAGCCACCCAGTAGGTAAATCCGTAATGGCTCAAGCTGCTGCAAGGAACTGAAAGCAAAGCTTGAACAAGGAGCTTGCAGCACTCTTACGGACAGGCAGCAGCTGGGGTCTTGGGGAGGCATCTCCTGTGCCTGGAACACAGCTTTCACACGGGACATGCCGCTCTGACACACAGGGCAGCCCCCAAAACAGCCCCATGCAGTACTGTAAAGTGCTCTGAGGCTCCTGCAGAAAGGACTCTTGTGTCAGCGGAATCACTCTTAACAATAGGTAGCGGGGCGTTACATAGCAAATATTGAGATTTATCATCTCTCAGCACAAACATCCAAGAAAGTGGACGGTGTGATGCTGTGATCTGTAGTTTTAGCTGCAGGCTGCAACAGAAGCCAATGGACTAATTCTCTCCTTTCAGTATTTTCCCAAATTGTAATCCGGTAGACTTTGGCAACCTCCCCCCAGTCTAAGACACGTGCAGGATGTGTGATCATGGTGGGGGCAGGCACTGGTTATAAAACTACCCAATACTTGGTCATTTACATGACTTTCAGCTTTGCTCCCAAACTGAAAAGTGACTTGTTTGTGTGAAGCTTTTTCCATACTTCTGGTGGAGCAGAACCACCGGAGATCACGACAAAGTAGCTTTCAAATGCTGCTGAGCTTTGAAGTGGCCCATGTTTAGATTTGATTCTGCCTTCCTAGGACCACAGGGAAAAGTTTCAGTTTTAATCCCAGCATCTGGTGTGCATTTGGTTGCAGAATAAAGGTTCATTCATACTGCACAATGCAGATTTTAGTCTTCGCTGTCAAAAATGCTTCCACCCAAACTCTTCTGGGCAGAGTCCCTATCCTGGTAGCCCTGCAATTGTCCCTCAACCTTTTGGCCTCTCTTGTTTTGCCAAGGATTATCTTTTTCTTGCAAACTATACTCAGGGAAAATCCTCTTGGAATGGAAGTGACCTGTTCTGAGAAAGAGGGGGTAAAAGCACAGCTAGCGTGAAGTCACCAGTGGTCACAGCATGATGCCGTGGCCTTTGCTGTGCTCACCTGCACACCCAGCTGAGGGTCCACACGCTGCCTGCTGCGCAGGGGACAAGCCACAGCTTTTGGAACAAGCTCTGTTATCAAGCATCCGGGATGAATAAATAGACAAAAGAGACACCAAATTGAAGTAAGGAGTTTTCCCACCCATGTAGCAGATACAACGACACCTTCTTCTGCTACCAAAAGATAGCCCAGCTGTTTATTAGTCTTAGTCATTTTTAAAATGTACAAGCTGTGACCTTTCCATTCAGGTTGAAGGAAATCGAATGGCAGGGATCCCAGTGATTTCACAATTTGGCTCTTGTTCAGATTGTAGACTACATTAACTGCAGGACAAATTCTGAGGTCCCTCCAGTTTCGTGGTTGTGCAGACATAAGCTCACATGGGGGTACTTTCTTCTGGATAAACTGCACAGGGGCAGGCTTTGCTTCCAACTATTCCTGTATTGTTTCCCTCCCACATTCAATTAACCATTATCATCCATCCAGTAATAAGCTCAGCTAAGAATCAAAGGAATTAGGTGGTAGGATTTGCTTCTATCACACTTCTATATGATTCTGTAAACTGCTTTATAATTCTGTGCATCCCAGAGCTGAAACACATGACTGCTTTCCTGATAATGGCTCGCTCCTGTTCTGGCTGACTAATTTCTGGGGTGTTCAACCCTGGCTGAGTTCAGAATGCTGTAATACTGAAGTGTTACACAGCCCTCACTGTGGACTGGAGAATAGGGGAATCCCAAGCAGCAGGCAGGAGACAAGATTCTCACGCTGAAACTTTACGCTCATTTTTTTATCTAAAAGGGAGAAGGGGGATTTCCCATTTCTCCTGGATGCCTTTTTGCTTCCCATTAAAGAGAGAATGTAGCTAACCAATAGCCACTGATCTCTGTTTGTCTGGACTCTCGCAGTAGCTCGCATCCTTGGTTCTCTCCATTTCCTTCAAAAATCAGTTAAGACTGGACTTCTAAACTGGATTTGCTATGATTTGATTATGAGTCAGCAGGGTGCTCCCATTGATTTTCAGGTGGCTTTGCGGTAGTGTCTTTGAAACCTCTCCATAAGATGCTCGTGGCCTCAGCGTAGTACTTGACAGAGTTAGAGCAAGCACATGCCCAGCCCAGGTTGAACGATGGATTTGTTAATGCCCATTGAAGGCCAGGATTAAAATGTATCTGATCTCATATTTTCTGTGCTGTTAAAACTTACACTAAGATTAATAACTAAGTTTTGTCAAATATGTTTAAAAGAACTAAGGGCATGCCATGTCCATGCTTTTTCCCAGGTCTGTCAGTTTAAAAAATATACAAACAGCACCCACATGAGCGGCTGAGGAATAAAGGGCTTAGGTGTCTTTGGGGAGAGTGGGAAGGCAAAAGTTTATCTTTTTTTTACCATTAAAGTACAGCCCTCTCTGCTGAATCTTGCCTGCTAAACTCAGGTTTGGATGCTTCTCCCGTAACTAGGTGCGTTTAATTGAGCCACCCAAAATAAAAGCTTAGGACCCTTGGGCAGCCTCTGACATTGATTTAGATGTTTAATCAGGCAACCAAAGATCTGAGTTTAAAAATCTTTTGCGTTTAAAGGCATAAGCAAACAAACTCACGTACTTTTACAATAATGAATTACTGAGTGATGGAAATTACTGGCACATAGAGTTGTGGAGGTTAAAGTATAAATTTATTTAGAAAAGGAAATATAAATTGGGATTGGCTTACTGATGGCCTTGAAGCGTTTTGGGCCAAATGCAAAGTTTGGCTCAAGAAATTCCCAAGTTGCCGATTGGCACAGACCAAGAACAGAAGAACTGCTTAGTGGTGTATAAAGCTAAATGAACCTTTCCTCTAACGGGCTGTGCAAGTCTTATATTTTTACGTGCGCACATTAGAGGAAGGGCAAGCTGTTATTCTTTATAGCATGGACGAACGATTTCTGACATCGCTGAGGTCAGTGTGATAGCCGTGGCAGAGCCCCACCGGCAGCAGGGGGTTTGGACTGCTCATTTATCACTGTGCAAACGTGATCAGAATTAAGGCCATTCATTTCCTGAAACCACTGGCTCACATCCTGTATATGTTCAACCATGCGATGGCGTGCACCTTTTAGACGAAACCACGGAAAATAAAGCCCAGCAAGACAGTATATACACACCACTTTCCCCAAAGCACTGTTCATCTCAATCAGGGTCTGAGTGTCCTGTCCTATAGACGGTGTGACCGCTGTTAATCCAGACCACAACTTGCAAAGCGTGGGTGAAAACGGTAATGTAATATGTTGTGCAAATGTAAGATTTTTATTAATCAGGCATCGAGTTCCTACGAGTGCGGTCAGAAAGACAGAACAAATATGCTGTAGGACAGGTTTGTGTTTCCAGTGCCAGCCCTTGCGCATAGTTTGCTCGTGGTCTGAATCGCTTCACGCTGCAGACCCTCTGCACCAGTTTGCTGGCTGGCTGGGATGTGTCTCCAGGTTCTTTTCCAAACCAACAAGCCCTCCTGGCTTCTGTTGCTAATTCTGATGGTTTGGGTTTTCTATTGTAGAGAAGAGAAAGAAAAAAAAAAAAAAAAGAAAAACTGCACGTGGGCCACAAATTGCTGCCTAGCTTCAACTGTACATACCCTGCATATTTAATTGTATATGTTGTAGGAACATATGCTTGTGTATGTGTATATAAATGTGTGCATATGCCTGTATATATATAGCAAGTAGGTATATTGCTGTGTATTTTTACAGCTACTAGCCCTAAGTAATCTTGGGGATTTTCAGCTTTCTAGATATGTTGTATCTGAACAGGCATGCAATTGCCTGGAGATGTTCTGGGTGAGTTAGATAGTTGCAGAAGGGTTGCAGAGATGGAAGAAGCCCTTTCCTTTCCTCCCCAGATTCAGAAACACACAGGAGACAAACTGCCCCTGGGTTGTGTGCTGACAAGTACCCCAGGATGTAGGGGGGGCAGAGCAGGGAGCAAACTTGAGTACCAGGGTTAGTGTGGAGGAAGGGGCCTCCGCTATCTTCTAGATACTCTGTGCTTCTGTTGTGGCTTGTAAAGATTATGGAGATGGGGTAAAAGTCAGAAGTGCTCCAAGGCCTGCACTGGCCTTGGCAAGAAACCAGAAGAATATGACTTATAAGAAATTTTAAAACTTGGGGAGTTCATATTGTTTCTCTCCTTTGACTGCATCATAAATAGGGAGGGAGAGGAGGACACAAAAATCCTGTATTTTAACATTTATTTTCGCCCAAGGTGGGCCAGCGAAATCATCTGTCACCAGACCGTATTTCTGTAGCCAGAGCTAAAACCAGAAACGGCCACTGGTGGCAGATTTACAGCTCCAGAGTTCTGACCTTTGTTTCCTGCCCAGAGCAAGGACAGTTACGTGCTGTGTTCTGTCCAACGTGCTCCTGGGAGAGGGAAGGGATGGAAAGGAAGCCAGGGACTGTGTTTCTGGGACGCGTTCAATGCTGCTTTGCTGTGAGCTATCACATCGTGGGAATATGAGATTCTGCAAAAGCGGAGACTCAGAGAAGGGAAAAAATATGGACAATAGCCTGGGCAAAAGATATTGGTGGAGCATGCCTGGAAAGCATTAGCACGACGGGGAGGAAAGGTTTGCCGGGTGTTTACAGTAATGCTGAACAGCCTCTGCGGGGATGGAAGGCAGTGAGGGATACACTCTGCAACTGGATGGGAGCTCACGATGGCTACGGCCCTCCCCACATCTGCTTTTCTTGTTTCCCCAAACGTCGCTTGCAGACACAAACATGTATGATATTAGGAAGAAATTTTTCACTATGAGGGTGGTGAGGCAGTGGCCCAGGTCGCCCAGAGAAGCTGTGGATGCCCCATCCCTGGAGGGGTTCAAGGCCAGGCTGGATGAGGCTTTGGGCAACCTGGGCTAGTGGAGGATGTCCCTGCCTGCGGCAGGGGGGTTGGAACTTGATGATCTTTAAGGTCCTTTCCAACCCAAACCATTCTATGATTCTATGTCAGCTGGCACCAAAAGGCCAGTGGGGCAAAAATGGCACAGAGCTCACAGTGACTCAGAAACCTCCTCCAAGTCAAACCCTCTAGTTACTGCGGTGCTTTCTGAAAACTTTAGCTAGTATTGGTAAAGCACCCCGCTCTCTGACACCTGGAGGGTTGGGTTTCCTTCTGCCATTTGCTCTCTGCAGCCACTTTGAACACGTGCAGGGGGGTAACATCTCCTGTTCTGACAGGCAGCCCGCTGGGCTTAGCTTGCGCATGGAGGGAGACAGCAAAGCATTGCTCTACCTCAGTCTGTCCCGTTCATTGAAATGAACAGGATATAAACGTGTTTAGAGCTTTCTTCAATGGGAAACTACACGTCCTTCTCTGCATGTCTTAATAGATCCCACCAGCGTAGAAGATTCATTGCATCAGTCGCTGCAAACATTTCCACGTTCTCTTCTCAGCCTGGTCGTCTGACCAGCTGAAGCCACGCCAGTCTCCCTGGCCAGGCTAATCACATTTCCTGGCTGAGCCTGGTTTCTAGATGACTTGGGTATCACTAGCACACAAATGAGGCAGGAAAATCAAAGCTTACAACCCGATTCAAGGGCTGCTGAATCCAAGGGAATGATTCCTCTTCAAGTCAGCATGCTCTGAATGAGGGCAGACAAAAGAAGGCTTTGGTAGCCATTGATTTTTCAGGGAAAGGAGCTGCGTCTTTCGCTTGGTTTGAAAATGAGTTGTTTAAAGGCAAAATCCATGCTGGCTTGGGGAAGGTGGTTGTGGCTGTGCAGAGGTTGAGATGATGAGAGGCAGGCAGGCTCCAGTCTCTAATGAAGGGAATTGAGAGGGGCTGTGCTGGATATACAGAAGTACTCTATTGTGAGAAATGAGACAGTGAGAACTGATAATGAGAATGAAGAACTTCCTTTCATTATTGCTTCTCATTTCCTATAATGCAATCTACATCTTTAAAGAAAGCTCTTCTGTTAGATTCTCTTGCCTCCTCCGTGTGGTTAGAAGATCTAAAGTACTAGTACTGAAAAAGAAAGGTTAACCTGAATAAGGTAGAATATAAACCTCTCTTTCTTCCAACTCATATGCCATTTTAATGCAATGTAACACCACAGGTAGAAGTGGAGTGATTTCAGATGTACAACAAAATCTGGCAGGCAGGAAAGTGCAGAACAGTACGTGGTAGCAGCCAAGACGGTGCTGAGAGAATTGCTGAGAATGAAAGGAGGTGATGGCTGAACCCATCCTGGGTTGGTCCTGGTTTTGCATGGGGACCAGAGCAGGGCTGTACCTGGGGTTTCTTTTAAAAAAAAGATGGAACTGTTGCATGTCTAGATGCCTGAATACTTTTGAGAATCTAGCCCCAAATCATCTTTGAAAATAGCTGTTAAATTAGTGGATTATGTTAGACGTGTCATAGCAGGTTGTGTATGCAAATCAGGCTGGTAGTTTGGCTTTGGACAAATTACACAGACTCAGTTCAACAGCAGGTGCTGATTTTGAATGCTTCCATTTCAGTTGTGCAAAATTTTTCAAAAGACAGTGAGCGTGATGGGTCTGGGATTGGATGCATGAGCGCTCACACATACCTGGTTTTACATGTTTAAAATTGAAAGCCAGTTTTGAAAACAGAAGCTTAATCCTTCTGTACCTGCAGTTTCCATATCTGCGAAAGGGGGATGGCAATAACACTTATCACCCTGCTGATGGCAAAGAAAGCTGCTGGAAATTTCTCTGCCTTCCTTACACCACGGTGAGCAGCAGAACATTCCGTTTTTCCGGGGCAATGTCAGTACTTAAAATCCTGCTCCTTTACAAGTACAGCAGATCAGGGACGCGGGCACCAGCACGGGCAGCGGGTACAGCAACAATTAGAGCCCAGTAATGGAACTGCACATTGCAGAGCAAACAGGATGCACACATACACATAAGAGGAAAAAGCCTTCTTGATTAACACCCAAGAGGAAATGAAATTAGAGACACTAATCCAGATAACCAAATCGAGCAGCCCTAATGTGGGATGGCAGTTAGCTCATGGTGACAACAGCAGCAAAGGATTAGTGGCAGAACTCCACCCTGAGCCACAGCATTTAAAACCAAAAGTGTTTCAAAGCTAGCCGTGCATTGACGCGCCTGAGTAATCTCAATTAAAACCAATGGAACCGTTCTTGTGTTTGAACTTGAGCAACACCGTTGGAATCCTTTGCCAGACCGGCACATGAATTCATCCCGGTTTCTTCCTCGAAGGCAGGGTCTGGCAGGGGAGCCTGTGGAAACCTGTGTGGCTCCTCAGAGCACGCGGTTCAAAGGGTGGCATTCCCGCTGCCTGGCATGCTGCTGCAAAGCTCCGCTGTGCCTTCAACTTCAAAAGACGCAGGGATGTTTGTACGCTAGGCATACCTTAAACCACCCTTCAGCACTGGAAACAACTCTGCCCAGACCTTGCAGGGTGTAGGCGGGATGCTTCTAGGATTGGCCCATTGTTTCCACACCGACCACTGATAACAGCAACAATAAAGCCATAGTTTCCAGGAATTTTCATTCCAACCAAAACCTTGTCTCTGCTTTGACGCATATCTTGAAGCAAAGGGACAATTATCTAGTCACAACATTCAATCCAATTTGCATAATCTCATCTAAATTGTTCAACTGCTTCAAATACTTTTGTGATTAGAAAGATACTCCACAAATAAACCAACTGCGTGTTACTGACACTCAAAACTAACATGTAGCAAGTAAGGGAGAGACAAAGGAGCATGGAAAAAGGATTCCTTCCTTACCATTATTTACACCCAGCCTATGAAACCACAAAATTTCCTGTCTATTACTGAAATGAGTTGCATCAAAGGTCCTGTAAGACTTGGGGATATGCTGCAGCAGAATCAAAATGATATTTAACAGGTATAAAGTTGAGCTAGGTGCCTGGAACAGTATCTAGTTGCCATATAAGAGTACATTTTGGTGTTATTTATTGTCTGATAGCAAATCCAAATTACCAAGATCTAAACCCAGTACTGTAAGAGGGTCTCTTTGTGTCCTCTGGCAAATACCTTACAATGCTTTCATGCTTGTTGGGAGGGGTTTAATTTACAGAGATACTGAGCATCGGTTAGCCAAGCTTATCCAAAGTGGTCGCTGCCTTTAGGTAATCCATTTTGGACCCCTGAAAAGGGCTTGGTTTCCAGACACAGCAAAGCACTGGGGTTTCATTACTTAGTTTCTTTTGGTGGATCAACTCTCATTTGCAAGGAAAAAAACCCCAAAACCCAGCTATTGTCCAGGGAAATCCTCAGCAAGCTCCTACTCCTATGGCTGAAAAGAGGCAGCGGCAGCAACAACAGGAGAATTTTATCTCCATTTGTCATGCAGACTGGTAGAGCAGAGTTGGGGGGTGAATGGAGGGTGGAAGGACCATTAAGACATGGCAATCCTGTTCCCATGCTAAGGGATCTACTTCCAAACATAGTTCTGCCAATCTGTGCCTTGGGCTCTTGCAGCACATTTCTGCGTCATCCTAAAAGACCTATTCGTTTTTTCCCACCTGTCATCACATTTTAGCTGGGTGGCCTTGGTTCTACCCTTTTAAAGTTCACTTTGCAGCAGATGGGCTTATCTAAACACCAAGAGCAAGCAAAGAAACCAGCAGCTGGTCAGAGGAGTTTCCTAGGAGAACATGAAAAGGATCGCAGCAGGCTGCCCAGCGCCCTCGGTTAGGCTGACTCACACAAGAAGCCTGGCGAGACACGTTTCTCGGGCGCTTGAGTCACTAAGACACAGCCGAGGCTGAAATCGCAGGGGCGATGCACTAGCAGAAGTTCCTCTCTGTGTGATGCACTTTCAGAGGAGTTAAACGCTGGGCGAATGACGGCTGTCAAACGTTGGTAGGCACATGGCAATCAAACAAAACCCCAGTCACACCATGCACTTCTAACACACTGTTCTCCCCTTAACATCCCGACTCTGAGAAGAGAGGGGGTTTAACAGCATAGACGATGGATGCTCGCGGAGTAGACGATGGATGCTCGCGGAGCAGCGAGCCTGTAATCGCTGTAATGTTGCAAGCAAACAGCCTCAGCTGTCCTGCGCCAGCACAGCACAAGCTATCTGCCCGCTGCAGGGAGCGTGCACGATTCGCGTCTCTGCGGACCCATCCTGACTCATCCTCTCCCCAGCCTGCTGTGCTCGGCTGACGTGTTTCAGACCCAAATAATCAGGGTACCTGGGGAGCCAGCTGCACCCGCGCTGCCCGGGAAAACATGATGATGTGCACCAGCTCTGCAAAGCGCTATGAGGCTCCGGTGCTCCCCCAGCAGCCAGGCAGCGAGGAGCTGTGCTGCGGCACAGAGCTGGAGCTACCGTTTGTAAAAGACTCTGCAGCCCCAACATATAAATGCACCAGGAATAGTTGAGAAGCACCTGAGGATTGTATTTTTCTCCCAGAGGCTTTGGTACCGATTTTTATTTACACACGGGCTCTTTGCATTACCTGAATGGTGTAAAAAAACCTATTTCTCTAAAGGAAGCTTTCATAGCAGTGAAAATGGGGTTATTTCTGGGTAAGATCCTCAGCTGGTGTGTATTAGCATCGCTCCAACAAAGTAAATGGTGCTGGGCTGATTTACCGGAGGCTTTGCCCTTCAGAACATGAATGCATTTATGATACAGCTACACTATGGGAGGGGGTCGAAGAGACTGTAAAGGGAATATAAATGTGTCTTGTAAGGTGCAGCTGGAAGTCACATTTATTCCAAGGCTTGTTTCCGTGCCCATGGACTAGTGTGAAGATGAACCAGATCCAATTCTTGTTCAGTTTGGGATTTCTTTGAACGCTGCCTGGGAGAACTGACTGCAACTTATCCATGGGTAATATATTGTGATTTGACACTCGGTAGGACTTGGCAGCTACTCTCAGAAATAAATATTGATTGCAAAGAATAAATTCAATATAATGGTAGAACAAGGGAGCAGGACATCATTGACACCACTTACAGCCTGCAATTCGGGAATGCCCTGTGTCTCGAGTGGATGGCAAGTGTTAATTAAGATGCCCTCTCTGGCATCGAGCGACTTGATGTATTGTCTCATTTTAAATTTTTCTGTCTGTAGAATGGGAATGATACTTATTTCAAAGTAGCTGTTCATAACAGTGCCATTCTCATGCAGCTGTGAATTTCACCCATCCATCTAACTCGCTGTAACTATGGGTAACGACCAGGAGTAAAGGATTTTGGAGGCAATGCTGGGATCGCTGCCTGTCAGGAGGAGATGATACTGTCTGCTTGCTCATGTGGCCTCTCCCTATCCTCCTCTCTAGAGGCATTTGCTCTTTCTGGCTCCTATTTAGATTGCTGGCTCCTGGAGCAGGGATGATGTTTTCCTCTTCTGTTTGCAGAGCCGCCAGCACAACAGGATTGTGGTACATAAAAATCAGGCTCCTACTCACTGGTGCCGTACAAGGGAAAAACAATGCTAGTGTTTCATATCAGCACTAACTCAGGGCTGGAAATTTGCATCCTAAAACCGATTCAACCACTCAATAAAACGAGGAACAGCTTAGAAGAATAACAGTACCACTCGATCTATTTCAGGTATTTCCAATGCCATTTAACACATCCCCCTTCACGCTCGTGGAAGTGTGTGGAACATCTTGATCCCAGCCGTTCAAGAGAGGCACGTGCCCAAGGACATTGCTGCATCAGGCCATTAATGAGGCGGTGTCGGTGAAGAACTTGCTATATTTCATTAGGTAGAGGAGAAAGAAAATAGTTATTTTTACAAATCAGGAGATGAAAAATCTCTCTGAAGCACACCCGCCTCTCCACTGGTAATTATTTCACAGTCACCAGCCCCGGATGATTAATTCTGCACTATCATGAACTGCAGCTAACACGACACGAAAGAGGGAAAAGCGGCACTTCCCTTGCGTTGGGTAATAGCAGGGGGGCGATGGGTGCGAGGGAAATACAGTCACAACCTCTTTGGATGTGGGGCTGTGAGAGGCCAGGGTGTCCATCAGTGTTACACATCTGTGGGTACGCCTCTGCATTTCTGGCACAGAAGACAGCTATCCCAAGGTTCACTCAGGGCTGCTGTTGGCTCAGCCCCTGTGTAACCCTTTGGTAGCTCATCTCCTGCTGATAGGGACTTGCCCACGAGGTATCCCTGCTGGCAACGACAGGGGACTTGAGTGCCAAGGGCTTGAATTTGGTGCCTGGGGAAAAGCAAAGGCAACCAGCGTGTCTCCTGTCACTCATTCCAGGTTCCAGTTTATTATTGCTTGCTTTCTGTTTAAATTTTACGCTGCTGCTTGGCGGCTGACAGAAACCACTCAGGTCCTGACAATGCCTGTCAGAATACTGTCACATCCACACGTGTGACTCCAGACCCATCTTTACTCTGTTGGGAATCCTTGTGGAAAAAAAAGGGAAGGGTGAGGCTTCCTGGGGAATGGAGGAGCTCACGAACACGGACACGAGGTACAAGAAGTCTAGAGCACTGTTTGTGGAGGTTGTCAGCTGCTTTGTTGCGGTGACTTCAGGAATTCCCTCAACCCATCCTATTATTTCTTGCTGTTGTTTTTTCCCCTTTCACTTTACGCTGCTGCCTAGGTTCGGTCTTTGTGCATGACCAGGCAGTGTAGGATATGGCGGGGACAGAAAAATGTCAAGCAAAGCCCAGGCCTATTCTTTTCAGGTCTGTTAATGTAGGGGGTGAGTAAGACACAGGCGCGGCGGTGCACCCCATTGTACTGCACAAAGCCTGCGGCGAGGCTTGGTGCTGGAATCCAAAACCCTGTCAGCTGCTAAACTACAGCTCTTTTGATGACTCTGCTTGTTGAGGATAATTAGACTGGTGCAGTACAGACACACACACGGATGTCTCTATTCTTTTTGCAATTGCAGAGCACATGCTGTGAATCCACTATGAGCGCGCGTTACAACCTAGGCAACGTGTTCAAGTGTGAGCAAGGCTTGGGAGCCTAAGGGTCACTTTCAAAGGTGACTTGGAAACACAATTCTCATCAGGAGCCAGTAGGGTTAGCACTTGACATTTAGAAGAACCAAATTATTATTATCTTTTTTTTAAACTTTTGCTCATGATCTCTCAAAGAGTGGGATTCCCCCTTGACTTCTGTCAGTGTATTTATTCAGGAGGGCCTGAGGGCTGGCAGCACCCTTGGAGCATGGGCTCTTGCATAGCAAAGTGGCAGAAGTCACCTAGGGGTGAACTTCCAGCCGCCTTTATCAGGAAGTGCTGCAGAATTCTGCAGAAACAGGCCGACACACCGCCACTGTCGCCAAGCCTCCAAGGAGGAAGAAAAATTTTACGCAAACAGGGCTCCATTCAAATAGTCCATGCTGGATATCTGAAATCATGAGTTTCTCTAGCGAGTCTTTGTCTTGAGAATCTCATCAGTAAATTTAAATTGGCTCCTGATTAGTATGAGGTCTGTGAAGCGAGAGAGAAAAAGGGGCAGAAAAAGAAAGATAACACTGGTCTCTATATAACTCAAACCTGACACATAGCCTGAAAGGGAATTGCATACCAAGGAACAAGTTATTAACTCTCTGGGTTTTTGACACAGAAGGCACAAAGCAATTTTTCAGACTCTGTCAGTGACCTGGGGGGTCTGGGTTGCACTTTCTGAAGCTCCTCTCCTTCCTAGGTAGGGTCAAGTTCAAGACCTTTGCTCCAAACCAAAAAAAATCATCAGAGAGACAGAAGCACAAGCAAAAGTTTTCTTCTCACCATGTAATTTTAATACCAAAATGAACTAAGTACTCGAGGACCAGGAAAGTTTCTAAAATCTCTTGCAGTGTTTGCCAAAGTTAGATAGCCCTGAAAAACACATCTTGGAAATCCAGGGACTGCTGTCTTGTGGCTGACTTGCTACCAAACCAGGAACTCGCATATGGTGATGCTACTTAGACATGTAGATCCCCATGAAACACAGTGCATGAAGGCACTGGAAAGGTGGGGTTTTTTTTCCTGAACATGTGCAAGTTTGCATTCTGGGCAGCTAGCGCTTCTGCAGCAAGTATTGCAGTGACCCGCTGACCTTGGCTCTACTGCGAGCAATCTTTGTATAGGGATGCTTTGTCATTAAACTGCTTTCTCAGTGTTTGTGGCAGAAGCTTTTTCTTTGTCGATATCAGACCTGAATATCTGGCTGTTCCACTTCTCCCAACTATCAGATACGATTAATGGCAGTTATGTATACAGCATCCTGAACCACTGAGGTATATGGAGTGCTACTGCTGCCAATATCATTTTACAGTATAATCTTATCACAGGAATGACTTATTCACCCTCTGACAAGAGAAAGTCTCTCTCCATTTGAAAACTTTATACAATGTTGTAGAAATAGATGTTCTACTTAGAGCAGATATCTAAATCTTATTATTAAGTTAATAGACTGAAACTCTGCAGACTTCGTGCAAGTCCCAGCCTAACTACAGATTTGACATATTTATCTAAGTTTCTCTGTGCCTCAGTTTCCAGACCACACAATGGAAATAAAAAGCTCTCTATGTTGGATCTTTTAAGGTAAGAACTGTCTGACAGAGATCTCCCCCACACCAAACACAATGGAGCCGCTGGCACCTAACAGTCTGAACACTGCAGTAATCATCTCTCGGTCCCACGGCAGAAATCTGCAATAAGGCCAACCAAAAAAAAAATCCATATGCAGAGCAGCCATGGGACTCAGTCCCAAATGTCTGTTTGCTCCAGCACACCTTCCTGGCAGCTGCTAACTCAATCGCAGCATCCACGTTCCAGGGCGCAGTGCAGACCTGTTGGATCCCCTCCAGCACAGATGTACAAAATTGTTCAGAGGCCTCAGTGCTGAACCTAGGAATTGCAATACATGAGCTAGACCAGTTAATTGCTCAAGCTGTTGCTCAAGTTACAATGCAGAATCTCATCCGTTAAACCCTGGCGTGGGCAAAGAGCTGCATGCCCCACAGCTTCTCACAAAAGCTTTGACAGGCACGTAGAACAGGAGGGTCACCGGAGGAAAGCAGGTCTTGTCCGAGCAGCCTGCCGAAGGGTGCACCTCTGGCAAGTTCCTCCTTTTTCACTATTTGTAGAGTGTATGTAAACAGGTCACAAACACTTCCTACGAAGCTCCTACCCAAAAATGCCCATCGGTCTGATGGCTGACACGCAGCACTGGAAACGGAAGGATTTTCGTTAGACGGTTTCTCTGCTGCACGGTCCAGTGGCTCTGTTCAACCCGAAACCTCCTCTCTTGAGTGATGAGCACAGACAGAGCATCAGGGGAGGTTTTTGCCTAAGCCCTTGATGCTACAACCACCCCTGGATTTTGTTTGTATTCACTAGGCGAAGATTTCCTCCAGTGCTGTTAATGAAGTTGGAAATCCCCTTTAAATGCAGCCTTCTAAACTGCTCCTTCTAGAAACATTTCTATCAACTTCTTCACTTGGGATGGGGTTTCCCTCCACACCCCAGGCCAACACAAGTCACCATGAATTATGAAAACCCCTCTAAAGCTTGGGCTCAAGTGGGACTTATGGGATGCCTATGTTTTGGGTTGGTCCTTTGTAGTAAGATGAATTTCAGCCTAAGAGTATTTGCAGAAAACTAATACCCTGAAGGCAAGGCCATGAAGGAACAGAAACCACTTCAAAATCCAAAGATTAACCGTAGCACTTTTTTTTCCATGCAGTATTTTCCCAAATCCAGCTCAAACCCTTGAGGAATGAGAGACTTCACAGTCTTTCTGTGCTGAAATACTGCTATGTTGCTAAGTCTGTTACTAGGCAAAACATGTTTTAGCAGCCTAGAAAACATTTTCAAAACACGAGAGAAGATTTTACTGTTTGTAAACTGGATCTGAGCTTCTTTTCTTTGAGAATAATGAAACTCTTAATACTTCTAAATTCTCATAGTTACTGAGAAACAAAATCAGAATCAGCCTGGCTTGGTTCTATTCAGGACCATGGGAAATGTGGTACAGCTTTATGAATTAACTCCTCTTTGTGCCCATGAACAGAGTTAAACCCAGGTGGTCTTTTGTGGGAGGGAGGAAGGAGGAAACGCGTAGCCCAGGAGAAGCAGTGAGGTTGATTCATGGTAAACTGTGCAATATTCCTGTCTATCCCATTTTTATGAGGGGGAAGTGTTTGCAATTATGTCTAGTGTCAGCAGATCCAGCCAGGAGCACAGCATTACACAATGAAACAATATTATGGACCTGCCTGTGGAGGATGGTCCTCCTTTTTGAGGCTGAGATGATGGGAAGGAACATCAGTTTAGTTTTGGAAAGCTTTGCCACCTGGGTCAAGAACAGCACTCATCTCTTAATCACAGAGACCACAGGATCTAAAAAAGCATGATACCTGTAATGTAAGCATTCTGTTTATGGAGAGTGATTTACCCAGTTTCAGTAACGACAGGGGTCGGAGAATCATCTTCATCTTTGTAGGTCCGGATCTCTTCCGAAACAGTACCTTGGGGCTGCAGCTTGAATTTAGAGTTGTATGCAAAACTCAAGTAGCTGTCTCAATACCACATGTGAACACAGTGTTCTTTTGATCTCCAGGTAGCTCCTGTGTCTCCTACCCTGGTTTCAGTGGTCCTCTCTGTCCCCTGCCCCAGTCAATCCCCCTGGCTCTGACAAGAAGCCAGGAGGCCGGTGATGCCACCAGCGATGGCATTTTGTGACATGCCTGACAGACTAGTCTGACAACTTGGAGCTCTGTTTTGCATACGCCGTCCAAACAGATGGTCACCACTTTGAAGTATCAGCCTGGCTTGTGTTTGTACGCAGGATCTACTGGCACAGATCTGAAATCCCCCGTTTCCTTGAATTCCCTGTCTCCTGTTTTAACTGCGGCTTTGGGGTAGAAAACAGGGGCGGGAGAGTTTTGGGAGAAGAATCAAAAAGGCTTTACTCTAAGGCTGCTTCTAAATAATGTCTCTGGGAGACAGGGTGTTTCTACCTCCTTGGTAACTGTGTGATCCCTTTCATTCACATTTGCAGAGTAATACGCCGTGAGTTAAAGGAAGCTGTGACCTTTAGGGAATGTCCTTTTGCCATGCAGTCCTATCTCTCATGCTTCTGAACCTGTGTGCCATTCCGTAGTGTGCTCTTGGTGGCAGTACTTAGTGGTTTGGTTTTATTTCTGTTCTGCTTCTTAACTGAACTGTAATGATGAATTATTTGTAGTATTTCCAGAAGGCTGGAATAGAGGCACTGTGTGCTAGCTCAGATGGGGAGAGTGGCCCCCCTCCCAGCAGACAGCTGAGGTGTCAAACAGGGTTATATTGCAGTATCTTGAATTTAGACAGTTTTACCCGTCTGTCTCGTTATATTTGCAATAAGTACTCTGCAGTTGGGGATATTTTACCCCTTTCTCTCACTTGCTCTCTGTGTTTAACCTTACCTGTCTTGTATGATGAAGCTTTGGGTCCATTTTTGTTCAATGTTAGTGTTTTCTTGGGCAACAATATGAACCATAGCCATAGTTCCTTAGGTAACGGTTAAGAGCAGGGCTGAATGTCAGCCTCGATGGCACTGTTGTACAGGTAATAACTAGTTTCATTCATAGTATCAAGCTGCTTTTTTCTCTAGTTACACTGAAAGATGCACATCTGTTTTTCCAAACGAGCAGAGCATGAAGTCACCAGTCTCCTACTATCTCCATTTGCAGGCATTGTACAGAAATGCTGTATGGCGATTTCAATAGATAACTAGAGATCACAGACATTAGGATTGTAAACAGGACAATGGAAAACACATTAGATTTTTGTGTATGTGCTAGTGGATCCATGGCAATCTCATAAATTCATAGATGACATATGTCCTTAAAACTGCATGTGTGTATCTGTCTAAAAAACTGCACAAAGATAGGCTGCAAAACCACTGAGTTCTGATTGGTATCAACAACAAAAGGAAAACTTAAGCCCATCAAGGAAACATCCAAATCCCCGCTGGTTTCATTTGCATCCTAAAGCGTACAGTCCCACTTCGGGAGTCACTACGTTTAAAACTGGGAGAGTCATTATTAAGTTATCATTAGGTTGCTGCCTAATTAATTTAAAGCATAAGCACATGCAGGGAGATTACATCGGGGCACTGCTAAATTGGGCAAGAAAAACCTACCACTTTGGACTATGGAAATTTTCTTCTGTTGCTCCGTTCCTTTTTGATTGACTTGTACGCGGATTAAAGACAATCTCCTGGGTGACCGAGTTAGCCAAAGCAATTGCGCCAAGAACTCCTTATTTTCAAAGCATAGGAACGATGAGCTCTGATTTCAACCGGGGGTACAAAAAATCGCCTCCCTGCCCATCCCAAACTTCGCAGCGATGCCTCGGGGCGGTGCAGGCGGGCAGCGCGGAGCCCCTTCAGCACCCGGCTCCCA
>NW_010101119.1:0-448 GCF_000699245.1 Pterocles gutturalis
AAAAACTGAACACGAGCCAGCAGTGTGTGATCACAGCCCAGAAGACCAACCAGATCCTGGGCTGCATCAAGAGGAGCATGGCCAGCAGGTCAAGAGAGGTGATTCTCCCCCTCTACTCTGCTCTCATGGGGTCCCACCTGGAGCACTGTGTCCAGGTCTGGGTCCCCTAATGCAAGAAGGATGCCAAGCTGTTGGAGTGGGTCCAGAGGAGGGCCACGAAGGTGCTTGAGCACCTCCCCTGTGAGGACAGGCTGAGAGAGCTGGGGTTGTTCAGCCTGGAGAAGAGAAGTCTCTGGGGGGACTTTATAGCAGCCTGCCAGTACCTGAAGGGGGCTACAGGAGAGACTGGGAGGGACTTTTTAAAAGGGCATGCAGTGACAGGGCAAGGGGTAACGGATTTAAACTGGAAGAGGGCAGATTTAGACTAGATATTAGAAAGAAATTTTTT
>NW_010101119.1:528-6063 GCF_000699245.1 Pterocles gutturalis
TGGGCTAGTGGAGGGTGTCCCTGCCCATGGCAGGGGGGTTGGAACTAGATGATCTCTAAGGTCCTTTCCAGCCCTAATCATTCTATGATTTTATGATTCTATGATTCTGTGAAATGGAATGTGTAAATGAAAAGTTTTGAATCATGTATTTGAAAGCAATGTACCCTGCCAGGAGCCATAAGATTTAAAAATAAAACAAAACCCTAGAAAAAAACTTAAATAACATTTATATAGAGCTTCATCATCCTATGAAAGGGACCGATCTAGTTTTCTGTGACAGAAAAGGACCAGAGTTGATGACTCTAGGATTTTTATAATCCTTTGTTTTTCTGAAATACAACATAAATCCCAATGCAAAGTGGGAGACAGACCAAACATTAAATACCTCACAAACATGAGACTTCACTCCTTCACTAGAAGGTATTCATCCAATAGCTATGTACCTCTTTGAAGTAAGAGTGTTTAAATCACATACTTCGAGTCTGTTAAATTACTTGAAAGAGGAAAGTTAGTGAGAATGAAACATGAGAATGTTGTAGGAAGATCCAGAAGGGTGACATGCTGATTCATCTCTCCTCTACAGGGCACATGAAAATTTAAGTGCCTGTGTACAATACAGTGGGAAATCTTAGAAAAATGGTGAAGGCAAGGACATACTTTCAGTCACAGTTCTAGTACTTTTATTCCTCTGCTGAGAGAGAATTCACAGCTCTGAATCCTCTGAAGTAGGCATCTATGCTGTTCCTTTGATGAATTAAGCTGTCTATCCATTTTTGCAAAGGCAGTAGAATTGAGCCTCTGACCTGAAAGTGAGAGGATGTACCCTGGGATTCAGTTGCTTAAATATAAGCATCTTTTGCCATTTGAGTTATTTCACCACTTCCTCAGCTACTTCTCCAGGAGGTCATGTGTCTCCTTGTAAAGCCTATGACACACTTTACAGAGGTATGTGAATAACTCAGATAGCCTGGAGCATCTCGAAGGGCTCTAGGTGCCTACTTCAGGCACCTGAAACCCCACATATAGAATTTCCTGCCCTCTCCATGGAAATTTAAGCCAGAATCTCTCAACTCCAGTAGCACACCCTTTAAATAAGCTTGGAAGTTTCAAGAACACAAAGAGCAGGGATGCTTCCACAGGGAAAATGAGACAGAATGGAGGATGAACACAGTACAGTAAGGGCAGTGACTGACAGAGGATGTGAACCGGGATTTGCTTGTGACAGTAGCAGGCCCCAGTGACAGTTTAGTGACTGTCAGACAGGCAAGGTAGTGAGTCAGATCTGGTTCTCTGCAGCAAGTGCATCCAGGAACAGCAGGAGATGGAACCAGACACATGCCCACACCCCCACACCCCTACCACATAACTCAGGCAGGGACTGAGGGCCTCAGGCTGTGCTGAAGTGAAGCTCCAGAGCCCATGGGCAAGGCGTAGGGGACACCCCAGGGGAAGTTCATAAGGGACGTTACAGTTTATTAGTGACCTCAGCAGGCACCAGTTGAGGTCCTCTGTGTACTCTCCACTATCCTTGCAGTAGTTGTGCCCAGGTACACAAAAAAATCAGGTTTGTTTAGACCACCAGTGGAGGCTCTGGAGTTCTAAGACATCCAGTGGAGCAGGAGAGGATTAAATTCTACTTCTAGAACAGTCCAGGAAGAGAAAAAACGTTCATGTAAATATGATATTAATTGTTTGAGAATCGTCAGAAACTTCTCCAAGCCAGGAAATTCTCATTTCACTGCAGGTTGATGGATGCGGTTCTACTGCACTCAGCTGAAAAGAACATTTTACTTTTCACACAATTAAGGAGAATGACAAAGGAGCAGCAAGTAACTGTGAAGAGATTCATCTGCTTCACCTGTGAATAACAAGGTATTCTTAACATTATTTTGTGAAGTATAGTCATTTTTGTTTTGAAGATAGAAATTCAGCAGTGTATAAATGTTAAGGCCAACTTTTCAATCTTGGTGAATTGGTATTCACTTGGGCCATTGAAGGTCACACGACGAGTCACTGACAGAACTGGGAGTGATGCCTGGGTTTCCTAAATTCCCGTAGTGTCCTCCATCCACTAGTTCACATTCTACTTTTTGTAATATTTATATGATCATGTAAGCTGTTCTGTGCCACTTGTGCTCATTCTCTTCCTTTTTTTTCCTCTCTCACACAGAAACACATACTTTAAAAAGCACACAGTATTTCTGCATTTATATATACATTTGAATATATACATTTACAGTAGTTCTTATATTATCAAAAGAGTAAGTTGAAATAAGCTTGTACTGCAAATAATACTTAAGTACTATAGCCATAGATCTTACCTCACAGTGAGAAGATCAGTTTCCTGAGTTTAAAGAATCTCTCTGGTAGGATGATCACTGAGCACAAAACATACAGCCTTTTAGACTAGGTATTGTCATAATCACTGTGAAAACTAATCACACAAGCAGAACTGCAAAACCAGGAGTGATGACAAAATAATTTAAACTTTTTTTTTAATTTAACAATGAACACAATTGTGGTGTTGAAAGTAACACATCAAGAGAGTATAAAATTAGTCAGTAATATTTGGGATGAGAGCAAGTTCAAATGGAAAGGAAGGAACATAGTAAGATTAAATATAGTTCTTTTTTTTTTCTTTCTCTCTTGGGAACATAAAAGGATAGTGAAGAAGAAATATGTTAAAAAATAGCTCAAAAGAAATATGGCATGAATATTTTCTTGCTGAATGAGTCATGACAAGATAATGGAGCTATAATATCATCAAGCCCAGGATTCACTGTCAACTAGAGCTCATTGTAACTTACAAAATCTTACTTTGCTATGACTGTAAGGAATAAAATTGCCTGATCTTATGAGAACACAGAGAACTCTGCAGAAAGCACAGAAAAAAACTCCCCTCTTTTACTGTCAACACATGAAAATATAGATAGGGACTAAATAAACTGAATTTTAGTATCTCTTTTATTCACAGGGGGTAGTTTTTCAAAGGAAAATTACATTTACTGGGATTTTTTGTTGATTTTTACATCAGCTGGACATATTAATGTTAAACTGCCTGTAATGTTACAAGGTAATTGGAAGTTTTTAAGTTTTGATCATTTAGTGTTGGATTGGCACATTTCTGGGTTGCTTGTTAATACCACTGTGAACCAGTAGGCAATCAATCACATTTGAAAAGAGCACCAGCAAATTAAGAAGACCCCACTAGAACTGATTTTCTGATGATGTTACCATAAACACATTGTCTTGTATCCCAGATTGCATGACTCTCAGGCCATTGCTTGCTAAGACTGTATACTGGGGAATGACAGGCTTGTGAAAGTATGGTTATATTTTTCACAGATTTGTTGGGGAAGCCCAGCCTCTTTACTTGAGATTGGCCACTGCCCCAGGGAACAAACAGCCTTATAAGCACTGCCATAGACCACCATGGTCCATGACACCATATATATATCAGAACTGTAAGAGCAATTTATTGTTTTCATTTTCCTTCTGTGTATCAATGGTGACAGTGGTATGAGGTATACCAAGGTTATATTTGGCAGAAGAAAACATTTTTGTTCAGTATGGACCATAGTTGCAAGTACACACAGATATGGACTCAAAAAAGGCTTAGCTGGTGCATTAAGAATTCTCATAATGATTACAACGAATAGCCAGGCATCGTATGCAGTGGCAGGTTCCTGAAAAGTCTGGTGACTTGTTGGAGAACTTAGTCTTCCAACAGTGTGTAGAGAAGGGAATAGAGGACTGGAGAGACAACACTTGATGCAGACACTATAGGACAAGTGGTAAAGTGCAAAACTAGAATCCCAAGCAACACTGAGACGTAGATAAACAGAGAAGCCAATGCTCTTCCTTCTACTACAGAGCTGCTACTTCATTCAGGACTGAAAAATCAAAATTATGTTGAAAATTATAGTCAACATTAGAAAGCTATCCAGCCTGTGCTTTACTCCTGATGGTGGAAGTTTTCGGGGTAAAAATGGCATTAGTAAGCTATCCAGCCTGTGCTTTACTGCTGATGGTGGAAGTTTTCGGGGTAAAAATGGGCTCTGTTCATGTAGACTATGTCAACATTAACAAAACAAAATATTCAAGGACCGTTCTCTTGCTTTGAGACCAAGTGGCATGGCATGGCTTGCGTGCACACAGCTGAACACTCTCACTGTGCAGAACAGGGAGTCTGCATCCACGTAGAAATCTGAGGTGGTCCCTGATATATTCTTCCTCCCCAGCCATGCCTGGATAATGCCCAGAAAAGTTAGTTGGCCTGGTCTAAAAGAGAACAGGGAATATCCTAACAATTTTACAGTAGAAATTACTGTAGGTCACTGCTCAGATGCATGCCCTAATGTGTTTCATTAACTAGTATAGCCACAGGAACTGCATCCACGTAGAAATCTGAGGTGGTCCCTGATATATTCTTCCTCCCCAGCCATGCCTGGATAATGCCCAGAAAAGTTAGTTGGCCTGGTCTAAAAGAGAACAGGGAATATCCTAACAATTTTACAGTAGAAATTACTGTAGGTCACTGCTCAGATGCATGCCCTAATGTGTTTCATTAACTAGTATAGCCACAGGAATGAAAACAGACGTAGGTCACTGCTCAGATGCATGTCCTAATCTGTTTCATTAACTAGTATAGCCACAGGAATGAAAACAGAATGTAGTTTAGGATTAGCTTTCAATAAAGATTTGATCTGATAGAATCAAACACATTTGGAGATTATAGTTCATTTAAAACAGATGCAATCTCCAAACCTGGCTCACTGAAAGTAAAATGGATGCAATCTCCAAACCTGGCTCACTGAAACTGGTAAGCCAATTTCTTTGAGAGGAATGTTGCATTCCTTTCTGGTAGTCATCAAAGGCAATGCAGTTTTCAATTCTCTCCAATGCCTGCTAGCAAATGTAGTATTTAGAGTGATATGTTGCTGCTTATTTTGTGAATATAACGCACAACTCTCTTGATGGTCAGACAAATTCAGATTTTGCTCTCTGTCCAGACAGAACTATGGCTGACTTTGCAGTATTAAACATCTTTCCAGTACAGTATGTGGCACAGCTTAGTAAATCAGTATGCTAGGCGTTATAAATGTCCTGGTCACAGAGCAAGATTTCGTTTGTTTGTTTTCTCTTTCATGCCCTTCATGTGACCGTTAATGCTCAGACAAATGGCTCATCCTCCAGCAGCCATACTCCTGAGCTAGAACCAGATGGAGTCTGCAATCACTCAGTAGAGTGTGAAATGTCTGATTGTTTTGCTTCCTTTCTCAAAAGGCCTCATCTGTAGCAAAACTGGCCAATTCAATGTATTCCCGGTGGGAGCAATTAATACATTTCATCATCAAAGTTTGACTTCTTTGCAACTGGATTGTGGGATGATACTAGGCTCCCAAGTCTTCTTGAAAGGGTTTTGTGGCATATGGAGCATTAATTCGTTGTATTTGACTGTTTGCTATTCAGCAGCTGCAGCTGTTTGCTATGGTGTTCATTACTCTCAGTTCTGATTCTTCTTTTCATGTTCAT
>NW_010101120.1:0-6950 GCF_000699245.1 Pterocles gutturalis
ATATGTTTTTATCAAAATACGATATACAGGCACATGGCTGTAAAATAACTTTAAACCAATTCACTATGAAATTCCTTTTGGTAATAAATAATATGATTCTCAGAGAGGCAAAATGCGCCTTTCCAGAGCCGAGCCTCACCTCCCCCCCCGCCTTCCCCGTGTCCTTCTCGCTGAGCCTTGGCCAGGGCAGAAGCAACTTGTGCTTCTGAGCCTGCGCGAGGCAAAATCCTGCTCCTAACAAGTCGCTTGCAACTGACAAGTGATAATAAACACGTGCCGAAAGAAATGTGCAAAGTCGGTGGGGCAGATACTCACAACAGGCTTTTATTCTTGCAGGAACAGCTGCTGGCAGCAGATCCGGTACGATCTGCACTGCTCAGGGGCTCCGTGGGGACAGCAGGTTGCATTGAATTCTGCTCTCGCTGCGAATGAAACCAGGATCTTTAACAGCAAAACATCCAGGCATGCATCTGGGCAGTTGGCACGCTAGTAAGTCAATAGGAATGCAGAGACAGTCCATTATGGTCCAGAAGATCTGTCAAAGTCAGAAAGCTTGAACTAAATCTCTTCTGTCTTGGCAGAGTAATGGTCTGGAGCAAAAAAGAAAGTGTAGCTTACTTTCACTCCTACGGATAAAGCAGATAGACGTGTCTGATGTGTTCCTCCCCTGCTCTGTTTGTGGACATTCACATCTTCAAAGCACTCGCAATACATTTGGTCACAGAAACAGTATTGCTCTAAAAGTCAAAGATATTAAAAAGATCCACCTCAGGAATGTGCATTCTCTCTGCTCTGGAGATTTTTGCTCATCCTCTGCGCCAGTATCCCTCACACGGAGTCCGACTGCAGCTAGTCTGACGTTACCGAGTTGCACAGAGCAGCTTTCAGCTCTGTCTGTTGGATTTCTTCACTTTTTTGGTAAGATGACTCTTGCTGTTACTGCCTGCGGAGGTCCCCCAGTCCTGGGAGCAGCAGCAGCCACCACAGATCAGCTACTGACACGAAACAGCCGCGTAGCGCAGGGCGGGCAGGACCGAACACGGCTCTGCCACTGCCATCGCTGGTGCCCTGTAGTCAGGAACAGTTACTGAAGAATCTAACATAGATAAAGCTTTTACAAAAGAAGCCTCAAGACAAAAAAGCTGTTCAGACAGATTCCAAGCTGGTTAGCTTTCAGGAAAAAGCAGACTGGAAGCACAGCGTGGAGGTACAGCACAAGGAAGGTGGCGGGGCAGGGGAGGTGCTTCACAACAGCATGCCAGGGATGAATCCTGGAGCGGTACTTTCATCCCATCCTTAGAGGAGAAACCTGACCAGAGCTACTGAACGTGTAGCTTTTGAAGATGATTATTTGATGCCTAATTTCCTGTCCCTCCCATCTATCTCCTGTGATCCTTAAAAGCTATCTCTGCACATCTCCCAAGGAGTGGTCTTGAGGCGTTCAGTAGGTCATGACAGATACTATTTTGATGAGCTACCCAAACAAACCATCGAGAAAAGCACTTCAGGCAGTAAGTCCAGTTTGCCCAGCTCACAGAAGTTAGTGCTCCATTTAGTTTGTGCATGAAGCTAAATGACACATCACATCCCCAGAGTGATTAAAAAGCAGAGCATCAAAGACTCATAACCCTATTTCCCCCTCTGTTATTCTGAGAGGTCAAAGGGGAAGAACCAAAAGGCCAGAGCAGTAACTTTAGCTAGATGTTCTAACGCCAGTTCCAGCAGGAGCACAGGTAGAGGTGCCGACTGTGGGAGCAGGATTCATTTGACACATCACATGCAGGAAAGAGGGAACGAGGCAGAAGTGGTCCAAGAAGGACATACTCAGTCCAGGTCACGTTCTCCTCACCCCTTTAATTCGGTGTTGCCTGGTAGTGGCAAGTCTTCTCCGCTAACGTAAGCAATGAAGATATATGGAGAAAGGGAGAGCAAGACGAGGGAGGGCATCAGGCCTGAGAAGAAAAGGGTTTGTTCTCTTCTCACTTAAAAATGGTTCAGTCTTTGCTTTGCTTCCACAGTGAGGACCGCTAGATACATAAACTCTATTGTTCTTCAGTACACACAAGCATACATCGAGAAGGTACCTACGACCATAGCACACAGCACACGGTAGCACAAGTTCAGAATGACTCAGTAAGTTCAAACAAGACAAGCTTTTACTTGGAGGGGAGAATATGAATATTTTAATTTTGAATGCAGTTGCTTTGGGTGGGAAGGGAGGGGACTGGCTCAAAATCCAAGACCAGATACTCATCCTACCTACAGCTAGAGCAGACAGAGGGTATCAGCCTGTTGCTTACAATTTCACACTCCTACTGACAGGAGTGGAATTTTTCTTTGAATACCCCTGCCAGCAGCGTACCTTCTGAACGGAAGATCAGTAGGTAAGAAGAGAATGAGGGACCTCAGGAATGAATTTTTGGCTTGGACAGCCATCACTGATAAGTTCAACTTCTGAAATACTTTTCAAGGCCTTATAATCTCCTCCTACATTCTGGCTTCTTCAGGTGTTTTGTTTTTTAAAAAGTGCATTCTCCTCTGACTAGCTCTATGTTGGTAACCAGTGAACAGAACCTCTTCTTAGGGCTGCAAGGTGGATTAGAAGCTCTCAGATCTCCAGCAAGGACTCCTCGCTTCAGCCCAGCTCAAACAAAGACTGGGTCTGCCAGGGCTTTCCCAGCCAGTGAACAGGCAGTGTCCCAGAGGTTCACCAGCCCACACTAACGGCATTGGCATCACTCCTATGCTTAGAAATAGCGCACTATTTTCCAGATACATGGAACCTAAATGAGAATGGCTTCATCAAAGCAAACCTAAAGCAAAACAAAAGCATTTGGTTGGAAGGCAGTGAGCTGGGGATGCTTTCCCATGCACGCTGAACGCTGCTGGCAGAGGAGCAGCAGGCAGGGCAATGGATAACCCATCTCTCCCTTCTGCTGCATTAAAGCTTTCTGTATCTTTAGCTTCTACATACAATCCCGTGTTTTAATAACTGGGGACCTCCTGCCAGAAGGACAGACAGATCATCAGCTTCACAGTTTAGAATACGTGACTCTTATCTCTGTAATATGTGTTTTAATAACCGGGGACCTCCTGCCAGAAGGAAAGACAGATCATCAGCTTCACAGCTTAGAATACGTGACTCTTATCTCTGTAATACATACAGGAGTACTCATTCTCCCACCTCCTGTACCTGACATCGGTTGTGAATTACTTCAGGGTCCAAGTCTAAGTCCCTGGAAACTGTGAATTACAATGGCAGAAGAGCCAAAACCTTTACAACAATTACAAATGATCTGCAACACCTTGTGGAATGCACCCAAAATGGCGTATGTGTGTATATATAAATTTTGTATATAGACATTGTACTGTTTCATTCTTTTTAATACATATACAAGTACCTATACATATATACATATTTACAATTTACACCAGCCAGTAGATGTATGCATATTGTACATATACACACAAACGCCTAGAATACACATGCACACACACAAACACACCCTCGTTAAAATAAACTCCACATCCCAGGTAACGAAGTCCTGCTATAGTCCAAAGAAGAGCAGCACCAAGTGGTGGGGGGCTCAATAAACCAGCTTCAAGACTGCTTAGAACAAACACAAGCATTCACAGGATTTTTTTCACTTGGGAAATTAAAGAATGGATGGCATATGCTTCAGCCCAGCTACACAGAACCTTCATGCAAACTTCCCAGCTACACTCCAGAAAAACATCCTGTGCTCTCCTCCGCTGAATGGGGTCCATCAGTGCTATCTGCTGCCCTTCACTATTCCCGCTGGCTAGATCATACCCTGGAGGACGGCATTGCAAACAGGCCTACCATGATACTCTGGCAGTCACCAAGTTCTGCATTCCACCTAAAAATAGAGGCATGGCCAGGGTTCAACAGAAAAGCATCGATCAGACTTGTCCTTTCAGTGCTTTTCTAGCAGCACGTGGAACTGTGGAAACTGACTTTCATTTAACAGTTTAAAGTAATTTTTTGTTCTTTCCTCCTGCTCACACCTTCACTGCCAGGAGTTGCAAGAGGTCCTCCAGCTCTGCGAGGAGGGCTGTACAGCCCAAATGAGTCAGCAAGCACTTCTCCCAGGAGCCAGAACAGCCTTCTCCACCAGGTGCCTTTGCAAAGGCCACTGTACTCCTTAATGCGCCCAGACCGAGGGAGCCTATTCTGCTGCCAAACATCATTGCAGCCCCTTAGTTTTACTGGTTCAAAGATAGGGCTGAGATGCGATGGTGGGCATGCAAAGCCTCAACAGGGCTTTCTGGCAGGGCCCACCTTGTTCAACCTGCAAGAGGAGCACCAGCCCTCTCCCAGGGCACAGGGATGCAGCACCGATGGGTCAGGTAAAGGAGTGATAGGCAGGGCTCGTATTCAGCACTGTCTGGGACATTCGTTCAGCTCCTGTCAGGGACTGGTAACACTGGGGGGGGCACGCATTCCATCCATACACTGAAAAGAGGGATAACACCTGGTGGAAATGTAAGAACTTCTGTCTAGTACTTTAAAATGAAGAATGCCCTCGTCTCCTGGAGAATTGTGGCAGCAATACAAATGGCAAGATGACCCATACTGCAGTGAGAGATGGGGGTTAGCTTGCTTAGTTTGGTGATGTGTTCATCTGCTAACCATCTTCCCACTCAGGAAAAGTGGAGAAATTGTGTCCTTGGCCAGCAGTACAAAGTTCATATATAAAATCACTGTGTCAAATTTACAGGGAGCATTTAGTAACTTTACAACTTCACTTCAGACCTACTGCTCCAAATGCAAATTAATTGTCTGCAGTTTTGTCTACTTTCTTGCCTAAGACTGAAAAAATATATTTGTTATGAAGGACTCTGTTTTATTGCTGCTGTTGGTTTGCACTCTGTGGTTCCATCTTTACCATTTCAAATCCAGACTCTCTATCTTTGGGGATAAAATATTGTTTTTCTATTGATTTTTTCCAATTTCTTAAAATTGTATAAAAATAAAGGATTTCCACAAATGTGGGCAAAAGTTAACCAATAATCCTTCTATGCTTAGGATCAGCTGTTGGAAATGTGGTTGATAGCCACAAGACCAGAAATACATCTCTAGTGATTCTTTAGTTTCACATTTAAAAGACATGAAAACTTCTGCTTATAAAATTGACCCCATACAGAATGGAACAGCTAAACTAACAGCTGTTTATTATTACTTTTTAAAATAATGGTCCTAAATTTAAAAATAAAATCAAGTACTTCCTTTTATGATTTTCACATTATAAAACTGCACCATTCAAAATCTGTGGCCAGGGAAACCCCTTTGGAGTAAGACAGTTTCTTTCAATAGTCATCGAGGGTGTTTTCCAGGAAAACATTCCTAACATCCAGTATGGAAGCCAGCTCCAAAATGTGCTTTTGGAGGTGAGGGTTCTCCACCGTTTCATCTCTTGGCAGCTGAGGATAAGATTCTGGATAATTTCGAGTCTCCTGCTAGATGACAGTGAAAACAAAGACAATTAGACATTCATTCATTTTTACACCCTTTATGAAGAAGATGGCAAAAGGCCAGTTTCACCTGAGAGGCATGCTAATCTGTTTAGCATATAGGTAGCAATACAAATGCCCATTCATCTAAGATGGTTAATAATACGTTCACAAAAGCCTTGGGAGAAAAAAAAAAGACAAAAAGACTTCACATGTACTTACCTACTGGGCTGGAGTTCATTTCTTGAAATGAGACATGTAAACATCTCCAGTGGGAGATTCATCTCATCCTAAAACAAATCTCTAAGACACTGGGGCCAAATCTATCCCCGCTAACCGAAGACCTGCCTCTTTCCCCTGATAGCAAAGAAGCCTAGGCAGTTAACTCAGGCTTGGAAAGCTGCTAGATGTCTGCAGTTAGACAAGATGAATACGGGATCTTTCTGTGCTTTGACTTCCTTTTTTGTTTTTTTCCTGTAATGTTTAAAATGGAGCAGGCAGTTCACATGGCAGCACTCACATATATAAAATGGTGTAGATCCAGAAACAGACTTCACTGTTGGCACAGGATTAACCAACAGGGAGGGAAAATACCATCTTCCTGTTTAGTTTATTCATTTACACTTCAAAGACCTTTCAAAATCCATTCACACTAGAACACATTCCAGCACTAACATTCCACTCCTCCCTCTTATATTCTTGCTCTACACCTTTTTAGTTGTGTAAAAATAATAATCTTGAATTCTTAAGAGGAATTTTTCTAGCAGACATGGCTGTTCAGAGTGACATAAATGAATTAGAGTGTGTCTTCTACTTATGTAGAGTGATAAGGCTTCAGCAAGTCAAAGGCTTTGTGCCTTTGAAGAGATATAAAGGCACAGATTCAATACAAGCTGTAGGCATTACCATGTGAGCATGAGTTATCTTTCTGAAGTCAGAGCGACATGCTTAGCCCTAAGACCCTTCCACCCTGAGTTCTATATGCATCGGACTGTTGTTCTCAAAGGGATAGATATCCTTGCATACCCGGAAAATTTTGTGCATCCTCATAGTAGCCGAACAGAAGACAAATCTTGTTAGAAGCAAGCGAAGAAATTCATCCCCAAAAAATTGAAGAAAGGACTGATCTGTAGAGAAGGCAAAGAAAACTCAGTTGAAAAAAAAAAAAAAAAAAAAAGAGATAGAAACAAAAAGGAGACTTGGGGGAAACTACTACGAATACTTATGCATGCCCGTTATTCACTACTCTGTCCCTTGGAAAGGCTGTGCAAGAAAAACCAGCATCCGCTTAAGTAGCGTGCTAAGGTTCAGTTGCGCATCTTTAGGCACGTACCTATGGATCGGGAGTGGGTCAGCAGCTGGGCAATATCTCGGTTGATTTTTCTAAGGTAATCTTGACACTTCTCCCACAATCCTCTGCGCATGCTTGATAATCCAGAGACAAATAGGAATGCCATTAAAGGATTGTTCAGAAA
>NW_010101120.1:6981-42242 GCF_000699245.1 Pterocles gutturalis
GAGGCTACCCCGCTGAGACTGATCTAAAAAAAACCAACAAAAAAACAATAGACAAAGAGAGATGTTTGGCACATGAAACACAAAGGCTGTCCCTGCCACAGAACAAAGTTGCTCACCCACTAATTCTGTAACAGAGACTCTGCCTCCTGACACTTGTTGAAGCTATCTGTAGAAATACCATCATTGTTCAAATAAATTAATTGCCATAAACAGTAACTAAAATTTTTCTTACCTCTTCAGTGAATGTTAAACTGATCTAGGGATTACATAGTTATGAAAAGCTATCTGTTCCTAAGAACCCAAGTTATATATTTGTTAGAGGTAGATAGATGATGCAACTGCAACTTGTTAGGAAATGCCATACCACACATACCTTGTAAAGCTTTTGGATATGCTGTTGGAGAAAGCAAGCACACCAATGGCTGCCCAAATAAGTTTGTGAAATTCTGCAACAGAGAAGAATTTTGAAGTATTGATGGTCACTTTGCTTACTTTTAAATATTCAGCAGGTTAAGGGTACAAAGACTATTAATGACAGAGAACACACTAATGCCCATCACACAGTTCAGCACTGGCAGCAAGCTGACAAGGTGACTTACTCATTGATCACAGCACAGGAGGAATATAACCCATTACATTTTAAAGGAATTATACTTCCCTCATTTCACTGCTACTGATAGCAGACACTAATGTTATGGAAATACAGCTTTCAGCAGTAACGCATTACTGGAAAAAAAATCACATTCTGCAATAAAAATGAAAGCCATTGGCTTTCAGGTCACAATAGATGTAGCATCTCTCCTCAAGACCAACTGAACTGTCCAGTCAAAGTAACTTCTGTCCCCTTTTCCTTCTAGCAGGAGGAACTATTTCTGATGAAACAGAAGAGCCCAGTGGAGAAAAGGTTTAAATTAAGTTTCCTTTAAAGCAAGTATGTTATAACCTTAACATCTGCTATACTGAACTCTCATGTTACGTGTTTCATGCACCTTCCTCCAGCACCTTAAATATGTCGTATGTGCAAGAATTTCTCCAGAAACCTCAAACAACACCTTTGTCCAGTTTCACCAACATTTACCTGATAACACTCCTACTGTGTATCTGTGTGGCAGGTATACTGATTGGTAGTAATTATCAGCAAGAAAAAAATTAATTTGCACAACCTCATTAGCTGCTGTATGTGTCACCAAAACAGCTTTCTTAAAACTGAAGGCTTGTGAAGTCCTAGAACATGTAAATGATCGTGTGTGCATCCTGTCAGAGCACACATTCAAACCATGCACCTAGAGCACGAAGGCAGCTCACATTTCTGCAGATGACATTCTTAAAATTGGCAGGTTACACATGTAAGTTATACACCACCAGAAGGATTTGCTTGTGTAGAATCATCAAAAAGCTCATTTTTTAATTCCTTCTGGGTTCTGCTTAATTCAAATTGAATTTTCCCTTCCGGGCAGTATATTTCAATTAAATTAGTTTCACTGAATTAATTTAATTTAAGTCTGCTAAATACTAAAGACAGTTATCTAGTCTAATCAAAATAAAACATTTCCCGTATCTGGGAGAGTGCTGACTAGTCCTAAAACCCTTCTAGTTCATTAAGACCCCAAGGGAGATCTATAGTGCTAGATACTAAGGGTTGGTCTATAATGAAGAAACACAGACTATTGCCACGAAGACAGGAACTGCTGTACTGTGAAGAAACACTTAGCGTTCCAGAAGGAGTCACCCCAGACACTGCCAGCTTGCACTGCACACGTACCAGCAGGGTACACGTTCTCAAGTAACGTGGATGCTTAGCGTTCACGAGCAGATTGACCTGCTGGGTTCTATCCTGTATTGCCCAGTTAGCGACCAAAGCAGACTTCCCATACACTCCGTCCGTAAAAATGACAATGCAGTTGAACACTGCCTACAGCTATAAAGCAAAACCGAGGTCACTCATGTGTCTCGGGAAAGGTATTACTCACTGACAGTATCTGAGATCGTTTTGGACTCTGTCCCAGCAGAGGTTAAGTCAACATAGCTCCTAAGTCCTGCAAAGGGGAGAAACTACCTGGTTTAACAGAGAACACACTCCTTGGAAGACAGCTGCTCATGCCAGTTGCTAAATCTAAACTGTAGATCCAGGAGGATAAGACTTTCCTCAAGCTTCCAGGTACCCGTCTCAGCTCTTGCCCAGACACCACTGCCTACCATAGCCCAGGTGAACACCAGGGTTCATTCACCACCTCTGCTCCCGATTTCCACAGAAAAGCACCGTGGGCATACATGCAGCACAGGGACAGGGGCGTGTTACAGCCATGGCTTGGAGCAGAGGACCAGGAGGTGCACCAGGAAAACCTGCCCTGCAGTCTGGATAAGGAACACCATACCTTTCAGCGCATGGACAACTCCAAGAAGGGTAGAACCCATTTTTGTTTCAAAATTGACCCTGGTTTTTCACTTCAGTGTTCAAGTTTTCCAACAGAAGCATTGCTGCTTTTTAAAATGCGTGTCATGTACTGCTCTTTCCAAAAAAGAACTACTCGTCATCTCCAAAAGAAGTCACTTCACATGTAAGCTTTACTAAGCTGAACATTTACACCAGACCAGCCTCAACCAGCCTTACCGGCTGGTGTTTTTTATTTGGTTTGGGTTTTTTAAGACTTTGCATTTGACCGTAATCTTAGATGACCACAGCTACAGGAAGATATTGATTCAGAAATATTATTTCATCCACATATACAGCGGTAACCTTCAAGAACACAGCCATCTATATTTAAATTGAAGTGTTAAAAAAAATTCACAGCTTTAAGCAGATATGCTCGATTTGCAGTTATCTTCCACTTTCAGCTAAATATACAGGGGAGGAAGCTATTCGAGTGCTGATGATTTCACAAACTGGCAAGTCACTTCCTGGCAGGACTTACTTTCAGTCATCACCATTTAAGCCCTCCAGAGAGAGGGAGAATTTGTGAGTGCGTGCAGCTTAGCCTTGTTGAGACTGACCAGCCTGTAGTTCCCCACATCTTCCTTTTGTCCCTTTTTAAAAATGGGGGTTATGTTTCCCCTTTTCCAGTCAGTGGGGACTTCATCAGGTTGTCACAACTTCTCAAATCTGATGGATAGTGGCTTGGCAACTTCATCCACCAGGTCCCTCAGGACCCGTGGATGCATCTCATCAGGTCCCATGGACCTGTGCACCTTCAGGTTCCTTAGATGGTCCCCACACGTGTGAGCCGTTGCTGTTACTGCCAGTATAGCTAGCAGTGACATTTAAATGTCAGCATAGCCACAGTCCTATCAGAAAAGATCAGAGCAGCGATGTGGAAAAAAGTCAGCATGCTGACTTCAGCTTCTCACACAACTGCACAGAACCTCTTTGCGCCAGTGCTTGAGCCTGCAAAGCATCTCGCAGCACACCTGGAGGATAGCCACAGGACAGCACCATCAGGATATTGTGGCAACAGGGAACCAAGCACGTACGCACACACAGCACAATGGCAGACAGGAATGTACAAGAGCTAGAAAATACTGAGATTGAGAGCTCTGCCATCTACCTTCAGCTGAAAAAAGGAAACACCTGAACCTGCCCCCACACATCTGCCTGCCCAGGTTCAATGGCAATGGGTTGTGAAGGTGAATGTGTGCTCTCAAATGCTGAATATATTTAAACAGGAGTCCATGCTCTTCTTTTATTTTTTTTTCTATTCTCCTTTACATTCCTCACAATTGTGCCCACACAATTGTGATCTGGGCCAGAGCTCCTAGCAGCCACTTCCATAATCCTGCCCTGAAATACTTTTAAAACTCATGTTGCTATCTATACCCCTTACGTACAGGCAGAGTTGGACTTCTCTCACACCAGCTGCTCTGTGTGCTTAACGGATGGAGCACAGGTGTATTTTACACCTGATGGTCAGTTCACTGCAGAACAAGGAAAAGAAACTAAATGGAAGTTACAGTTTTTGCTTACTGCGTACCCTCAAAATCTAAAGAAAATTAAATTATCGATTTTAAATGTAATACAGAAAGCGAATGCTACTGTAGACACTTGACAGTTATTCTCACAAGATCTACAAATCTACATGTGGGAATCCACCACCTCAAAAAGATCCTTTGCTCTAAGCTGTCCACAGAACTCTGGTACATCCAGAGCTGTACTGAGTTACGGATCACCAGGAGTCCCTTACCCTCTCTTGCAGAGCTGATCCACTTGACATCTTTCAGCAATTCTAGAGAGGAAGGGGGTAAAAAAACCAAACCAAAACAAAAAACAAAACTCAAGCCACTCTTTTTCCCCTGAAACAAAACCAACCCCCCTGTTGGTACACTGTAATGAATGTCAGGAAAGAGCAGAAGAAAATAAATCCCTACCTCATTTTCTCAGAGAGACAAGTAAATAATTCTAATTGTGTTTCCCTCCCTTTAAATGGGGAAGGAAATCTAAATAAAAAGCAGATTTGCACTGAAATCTAGCCTGGTGAAGTTAAATGCAGTAGTATTTAAAAAGCCCTTTGAAAGGCATTACAATACAACAAACAAAAACCCTATAGGGAGGCCAGATCGTTATTAAGACTGTCAGGTGAAAGCTCCCTGGCTCAATACAGAACCATTCTGAATCATACTGGTCACTCATTTAGTACCTCTTGTTGGCCAACAAATGCCTTTAAAACAAATGCCAGACTGTGGATACCGAACAAGGAACGAGTTCCTCTGGCCACTAGGCGTCCCTGTTCCTCCTCTGGAAGGCAGCTGTGAACATTCACTTTTCCCACTGCACACAATGGAGCTATAAAAAGGACGACATAAGGAAGTGGCACTTTCCCCAGATATAGCACATTCTTAATATCCCATTCATGAATTAAATAAATGCCGTAATGCTATCCAGATGCAACTGGCGACCGAGATTGAGAATGCCTGCTTCTGTATTACCCGAACTGCAGATTCCCCAAGGTGATGTGCCATGGAGTAATGCTACTCTAAGTCCAGAGCACCCCAGGAAGGAGGCTCATTGTCCAGGCGTATACCACTCTACAGTAACACTGCATGCTCATTTGAGTCATTATTTCCTTGGTTCAGATACTTTTCAGACACAGACACCCTGTGTTTTATAAGATCAGGCTCAATGCTTTGACTCCTTTCTGTTGCTTAAAAGCAACTGAGTGTTGAATGACTGGAAAAAAAAAAAGCAGATTAGTTATCTCCCTCCCCCATGCACACACACCAAGATTTGTCTTTGGTATATAACAAAAATAAACCTCCCACCAGAGACCTTGGAAATCTTGAACCTTTTTTCCCTCCACGAGGATTTATTATTTTCCAATGAGCGGCTGTTCATGTGCTTCTCCTTCTTGTTCCTATTCATAGGATCAGATCCTGACTAGCATGCACAACCTCAAAAGAAAAGAAAGACTGAATACAAACTGTTTAAAAAAATAGCCTGTTAAAAGTGTAAGCTAACTAGGGGTTGACACTGTATCCTGACATACGAGTAGCTGCCTTCAAGACCCTTACCTTGTAGGCGACACTGTTTGAGGAGTCCACAATGATAAACAGGGGCTTTCTTGTGAAAGGGTAGAGATCTCCAGGGTGAAGACTGGAAAGAGAAAGGGACGCTTCACAGAGCGCTAGAACTGCTGCAAAGCTGTGACAGTGCACACGTTTCTCAGACACAGAGCTGCCCATGTCCAGATAAAAAGGAAGCACATGCCTCATGCCCCAGTCCTCAGATTCATCCTCAGAGAGTGACTGAAAAACTAATCTGGTATTCTCTCTAACATGGACTACCGGACATCTTATTAGTTCCTTCCCAACAACAGATGTTTATGTTCTTGAGAAGTCATCCACCATTAATTTGAAGTTTTCCAGCAACAAAACATTTACATTAAGTCACAGTAATACTTCTAGAGTGTTTATATCATCATTTAGAGTTGCATATTAATTTCTAATTACTCAAATTCGAGCCAATCTACATTATGATGTCCTGCACTGAAGAGTTTGAATCCAAGAGGCTTTGATGCATTTTCTCTGTTACAGACAAATTCTTCTGAATTTGCAGTTGTCACACTCATGAAACTTACCAGTGCATCTCCTTGTAAGACTGGTTTCGCTTGTGGATGGCATCCCCATTTATAATGTCCCGGTTACTGTTTGTCAGAACACCACCAAAATCATATGGACCTACACACGGCAAAAAGAAAGCTCCAATTAGCAGTGGTAACTCACCTCTGTTACGGATTTAATGATTATGTGAAAGGGAGGAAGCAACCACAAATCCCAGAGAACGAAGTGAATCTGAACCACTGGAGTTGAAAGGAGGGGAGGGAGGAATGTGGAGGCTTTACTAACTACATATTCAATTTTATGCATTTTTAGTAGTTCAGCATCTATCAAAGAGAAGCAAGTAATGCAACTTCGTAACTTCTAGTATATGTATTCACTATTTATCTACAAACAGCACAGAAGATCCAAATACTGGCTCTTGTTACGTAGCAAAAATTAAAACTCATTATACATTTCATCTGGGAACACTAATACCTTTGTAAAATTACTACATGAGCTAGCATATCCTAGATTCAGATTTTGATCAAAAAATGAGGCTCAATCAATCAAAACCCCTGTAGCCTCTCAGAACAGATATAATATTATCATCTGCAGTTACAACACTGCAAAGGGGAGAAGAGAGAGCTCAGAGAATGAATATGCTATCAATACTCCTAGAAAGGACAGAACAGTTTTACCCAGATTTCACATCTGCAGCAAAAGTTTACCTTTTAAGATTTCAAATTTTAGAATTCACAGTTTTTAAATGCACACAGCTTGGCCATGTGTTCCTAAGGTAAGCTGAAGAAATACTCAGCTAAGTTTGCACAACTGACCTACCCGCCTGTCTGATGGAGAGCAAAGATGAAAGTAACGGCTATAAAAAAAGATCAAATCCTACACAAAAAAAAAAGGTGCTAGAGATACCAGGAAACATTTCTGCCATTGATATGGGTATGAAATGTCACTAACATTAGTAGAATAAAGTATTAGGACTTCCTCATTCTGTTATACATTTGCAGAGTTGGTTGACTCATATTTGGCCACCAAATGCCATTTTTTCAGGTTTGGATACATAAGACACCTTTCCATTTTAAGGGAAGCTTTGGGAATACTAAATCAGGAACAGAACATACATTAACTTAGCAATGTTACAAATGTCTCATGGGTCAAACACAAATGGCTTACAGGCGATAGTGCAACTTGCAGCTGTTCTCTCTTTTAATAAAGGTAGCACTTTTTGGTCTGTGCAGACTACGCTACTTTATTAAAAGGATGCAGTTGCAATGGGATTCATTTAATAAAAACTGAAGTCTGACCATGCAGCTCTTCAGAGGACAGAGCCTGGATGCCCCTGCAGGAAGGTACTAAGCTGAAACAATACATGCAGTGAAGTGGACATAACACGGGCTTTAAAGAACACGGTTTAGTTAGAACCTATCACCAAGTTGCAGCAAAAAGTAAAATGTTAAAAGCATTAAAAAAAAAATCACTGCCACAATCCAAAGCTGACAGGGATTTTTTTTCGTTTAACATTTTGAGAGCTCTATAAATCATGCATTGGGATGGACAAGGCATGCATCTTATAAAGGAATGCAAGTCTCAAACAGATGAGGCGTGTACAATATTTAGGATGTTAAATTTTTTTTTTCTTCCTTTAATTATATAAACAGATTTTTTGACTGTGTCTACTTCAGCCAACGAGTTTTCAGCTTTTAGATTGCAGCTGCATCCAAATATTCTGTTAGGTTGCAAAGAAGAGGAGAATGAGGTGAGGGGAATTGTCAAAAATCATGAGAAGGGCTTGAATTGTCAGGTTAACAAGCGTGCAAATAGAACAGTCCCTGCAGACGCTTCTGCCCTTTTACCACCCATCTCCTGACCATATGCTCTCACAGCACTGGAGAGTGGAAACAATCACAAAGTGCCATTTAGCCATTTTATTAACTTTGCACTGATGCATCAGTTGAGCCATGTGGTCTTCAAAACTGGTGAAGCTTTTAATACTTCAGATGCATCAAAAACTGGGTATGTCCTTTGAAAAGGTCTCAAGTTAGTGCACACTAATTAAAGCACGGGGAATTAACGACTGTTTGGGGGGAAAAAAAAGCTATTTTACTAAGTACACAGGAGAATAAAATTGACTTGTCTTTTAAAAGGAGCTTTGTGACATCTTTCTTGGTCACTTGTCCTGGAACGGACAGAAAATTCAAGCCCTGTTCATGACAGGGAGCATTCCTTTATTGTACCTTCACTATCCGAACGACCTGATGGAAACACGCCCGTGGCAGACAAGTATATCAGCAGTACACTGTTTGCAGGCAGCTCCTGAAATTCAAATAAAGAGAAGAGTGGCAAGGGAAGAAATGTATAAGTGTATTTTAATATTCAATCATCGCATTGATAAAACCATTGCCATTTAAATTTGTGCTATTCCTGCTTCTGGCTCCCTTCACTCTGTTCTTCGTGTATGAATACACCCTTCCCCACCACATAACAGCCCTTCAAACAGTGGAGTACGCAGACAAGAGTGTAAACTGATGATAAGTTCATACCTTTCTTCCCCACACAGACCTCTAGGCTGATATTAGAGGTTCAAGCTGCACTATGAAAGCATCTGCTTCCACATAGACTCTTACTATGCAGCCAGATCTGAGGCTTTCCGAGATATGGAAACCAAAAGCTGCCAAAATCCATGCAGACCCTAACTCCCAAACAATTCAGGATCCTAAAGGAAGTTCTTTGTTTCCAAATACCCTGGAGTCTGCAACATCTGCCTCTTCCCCTGACCCCTCTCAGCTGGACAACAGGCACAACACATCCAGGTTTCTGTATAGACCTGTAAAAGAAATCTATTTTCCACCTTTTTAATGGGCTGTCTGCATGAGGAAACAGATGCTTTTAATTTCTGAAAAAGGCTGAGCATGCCAGCACCCAAATGCTAAGAGCAGGGATGCACTTCCTTCACCTCACCAGCTGTGTCTTTACAGCTGTTTCTTGAAACAAACTGAAACTTGTTTCTTTATAGGATTGATATTCTGGTTTTACTACTAAATCCTAACTTGCTAACTTGTACAGTCATAATTAAGCATAATGAGCCCAATAACTTTATGAAATTAAAATAAGCACAGCAACCACATTTAAAAAAGCCTACAAATGTGTAGATTACCTATGTGGAAGGGAGAGGTTGATAAGAAAATAAGGCAGGCAGACAAAAATACAGCACATGCAGGAAAGGAATACAATTCACAACTGGAGACCTCCCTTCATTACAAATAAATTCACCAACTTCACAAACCTTAAATGATGCTGCTAAAAACGTATATAGTTGGCTAAAAGTTGGTTTATAAAGTAGATATTTATGGGGGTTTTCCCGCCTGGCTGGTTTCTCCGTTGACTCCTGTTAAAAAACAACCAAACAAAACACAACACAAAAAAACAACTGCATATTACCAAAGCAGTTTCATAACCCTCTAAATTTCTATTTATTAGAATGTTCATTTTCAGCGTACTTCCCACACAAATGGTCTGCCCACGCTGCATTTCTTACTACACAGCCAAGCAAGACACACAGGATTTGAACCAGAACTTTATCTTATCTCTCACTTAAACGTGTTACCCAAATCTCTTACACTCTAAAGCATTACCCAAGAAAAGAGTGAAAAAATTCACTCCTCATCTCACGAAAATCTAGATATTTCCTTTTGCCTCCAGAGAAACTATTTTTTGTGCTTTCTCTGAAGGGGATATTTAACCTTCAGGTCACTTAGCAAGCTGATGAACTTATCTGTCTGAGTGACTGTTAGACTGAAAACAAAGGAGGGGGTGAGTACATATGGCCAAGGACAGGCACAGCACCCCTTCAGAAGCACCTTGGCCAGACCAACGTAAACCATGTGTGAAACGATGCCCAAATATTCACTTCTGCTAATTACTGACTACTGAAATTTGCTAAGGAGAAAAAAAAAAAAAAAAAGAGACATTACTTGGATCAAACTCCACAGGTTTGTGCTACTCTTCGCTCACTTCCAGTAAGAGTTACACCAGCTTTACTTACCTGCTCTGCACAGTGACAGTACTGAAAGAGTACACCATTTAAAACCAACCAGCCCACCAAACAGTTAAGATCTGTTACCAGGTTCGTCACCAAAATGGAACTTACCTGCATTCCAGGTTTGTTCATTTGTGAAGCTAAATTCATTGGTTCCCTTTCAAGCGCTTGCAGCATTCGGAACATATCAATAGTTAATTCACTGAACTTGACCTGCAAAAGAGTCAAACAGTTTACTCTCACAGATACAGATCAAACAGTATTTCTCTGGAATTATCCAGGGGAGAGATTCAACTGCATACCAGACAGACCATTTCCTGTCTCTCAGGGACACACTGCCACACTGTCAGTGTCATCTCTGAATTTCTAAAGACCTGTAAATAACTTTTAGAAGAGCTCACAGAGAACAAAGTCTATTTATTACTGGTCTACCAGGCCAGTTGACTCTAGTGCAGACCCCTACTTCACAAATTACAGACTTTTCTGGGGTGTTTACAAATCAACTGCTGAAACCACTATGTACTGTGAATTTAGGCAAAATCTGAAAAAGATACACAAACTGTAGTTTAGATACAACTCCCTTACTTACCTGAAAAAAAGAACTCAGAGAGATATCACGAAGTCTGTACAACTTCACTATCATCATCATCTAAAAACCAAGATCTTTAATGTCTTTTGAAAACCCCTTCCTGCTGCAACTGAAGTTGAAACAAGCTGGAGTATGTCATGCAAAAGCCTAAGTCAAGCTTTTTCTAGACATACTCCAGAGGCCTCTCATGCTTGAATGCTGTTAAGAACAATCCAGTATATAAAAATCAATTGCATCTACTTAATTGACATGATGAATATGAGCAGTAAGAGGTCAGTACCGCAGGTCTAACAGCTAACATTTCATTTTTAGCTCTTATTTCTGAGAGCCTCTTCTTCTTGCTGCCACTGCAAACATCCCAATCAAAATATTTTAATGTTCGCCTCTGTTGGAATCTCTGTTGTACAATCAGAAGAGATGTCAAAAGGAGGAGGACTTTGAACTCCAAAGATACAAACCCAAGTCCCCAGAATTTTTTACCTGGTTGTTGCAGTTTCCAATAATCAGCGCATCTGCGAGAGCAAGCTGTCCCACTATCATTCCCTGCTCTAGCAACGGAGCTCCTGTTTCAGAAAGCCTGTTAGAGGTGATTACAATGGTGTTGTCATCATTTAAAACCATGACAGGGTCTGCCTAAAAAAAGCAACCAGAATAAATCAGGAATTCAAGAAAAAAAATCTGATTTTTAAGTCAGAGAGAAGTCCAAAGGTCTTGTCACTTACAGTAAACAATAACTGAGGCAGATTTTTAAAATTAATTTGCTGTACTATGTATGCTGTGCTCTGTATGCAGGCTACAGAGTAATGCCTCACCACCTGGAAAAGAACAGCTCTTAGGGACTGCAATCAAATACACAGCACAAGTACAGGAAGGTACAGCAAACAGAAAAGTGTACTTCCTCAAATGACACGAATTCTGCTTCAGCTTTTCTATACCTGAGGAACCAATTGTCATCAACCACCTTACAAATTAATGCAGAATAAACTAAACATTCCTACAATATGGAAGAATCTGTCACTATTTTAGTTTGCCTTCCCCTCCTAGAAACAAATAGCGAAGGAAACGAGCGAATGATAATGCTGCCACCTACTCTGGCAATAGTTAAATAAATACTCATGTTATATAGTGACATCTTGCACAAGAGGAGGAAAGTAGAACACTGTCTCAATTGACAGAATAAACAAATTTATTTTCCTTTCAACAAACTTCAGAAATTGATCACATTACAGCTACGCTAAGAGCCTATGTGTTAACTCCCATGATGACACTGTATTTTCCATTACATACTGCTTATGCATTGCCAGCGTAACAGCCCAGAACTCCAACAAGTACACTCTGAAATGCAATCAAAACATCAGCAAGCTGGACTGCCTTCCATAACAACAGAACTAGAGTTGGCAGTCTCTCCAAAATGTTGACCATAAATGCTGTGCTTTCAATTCTACCATTTTCTGAACACCAAGAGCAAAAACAATAAGGTGACCAAGGTTATCTCAACTTTGTGCTTCTGTCTTCAATCCATCACATGGCCAGGTCTGACTCTGCAGACACTTTAAGGGCTGTCACTGTTACGCCACTGTAAATACATTTCAGTGATCAAACTGGGCAGGAATATTGCCCCTGCACACCTGCTTACCACATAGAGGTGGTGTTACAGGAACAATTCAGCGAACGGGTCAGAAAATTTCACTTTTAAACTAACAACTAAAGGGGAATGGTATTCTCACCTCAATAAATGCTGCCACTTCCTGAAGAACCAGGTTCCACTCCACCTGATCTTCGGTATTAAAACGATGAGTGTAGTCTTCAATTTCATCTGACAGCTCCTGATGTAAGAAGTTCAAAGACAGACATAGTCACTTCTCAAACTGAGCTTAACGGGCAGTCAGTAACCTTACAATTTGGTTAGCTGTGCTGGCCTCTAAGAAGAATAATTAAAAAATAAATTACTTGAGAGCATATGGAGCACACTTAGGACTAACGTGCCAGACAAAGCGCGCTCTTTCAGGAGCCAGAATGCCAATGTTACATTGAGCTTTGGCAATGCAAAGTGTCTTTCAAGTGGGTCCAAATGCAAAGAATATCTGGAGTTCAGTATAACTATCACACTTCCATACAGCAACGTCACTGGTTATTGCCATAAGCTATGGGTACCAAGGACTCACACCTCAGCTTACAAGTAACTTTAAATACATTGAGAAAGTGAATGGTATAATGGTCTGGCTTTTTTAGCTGTCACTAAGCTAGCAGTTCAAGTAAGCTTAGACACAAAGACAGTAATGGAACCTACACAAAGCTGCCAATAACCAGCAAGCTTCCAGCCCTTAGCATCCTCATCCCCATTTGAACATACCTTTACAAGGTCCTTTACAACATCCATTTTGTTCAGCAAGAGACAAACCACTATAAACCTCGCATAGTAACGCAGCTTCTTAACCACTAATTCAGGCCTAAACACAACAACAAAAACACCACAGCCAAATGTGAGATTAAAATAGAACACAGGTAAGGGAGAGGAGGAGTTGAAGACTAGGGCAAGGCTGAACACTCTGCAGATTGAGAGTTCTAACCAAATTCATGTGGAGATCAATAACTAACTATCTGCTTAGAGATTTATTTTAAATTGAGTGCAGGGACATAAAAAAATACATCAAAAAAGCTGCTGCCTCCCCCTTCCCCACAGTGTCTTTACATGTTCTCCCATGAGAACAGGCATGGGAGTCAGACAGAACCTTTTCACAGTTCATGGACATTATCTGACCCCCACCCATCCCATGATAATCACAGCTGGCTCAGTTCACCCACCTGGGACAACTTAGAGATCTGCAAGTCAGCATACCCCATAATTACTCATCCATTTCTAAAATCTTCTGACAACATCTAGAAACACGTATGGTCAATCCTACCTTGTCTGAAACAGCTCAAGCACTCAGATGGAAACTGAGAGATTTTTAAGAGAGAAGATAATAGGATCAACAGACATCAGAGCAGAGCAGGGAAACTTTCATCTTTTTGTGGCACACAGGTGCATTTAGACATCAGGAAGACTAGAGATGTGCCATCAGTTTAAGTCCAGAGAATGTCCTTGAATGCTTGGCAGGCAACTCCCTAACTAACCTCCTGCATTTATCCTGATGATAACTTCAGATAACTCTTCTTTACCTTTATGAGGAAACCCAGGTTTACCAGCTAGAATGTAAGATCAGGATTCAGAACTGAGTTCTCTACCTATTCTTATTTATATCTATGTTCTTGGCAGGCAGCACATTTTCTGCACTGCCACAACACAGCCCTGCTGTAAGTGTACCTTTCTCAGCACAGTGTCTCTAAAGGAAGACATTATGACTCCTAAAGTTCTTGGACCTCATCCCAGTCAGTTACAGAGGGCTGTTGTATGCAGTACTAACTGATGCTCCCCTGAAAAGCCTGATTAGAATCAAACAGGTTCCTCTGGTTCAGCCCAGCTGACACCTTCCAGCCACAGCATACTAGGTCCCAGCACTGATACTGTTCAGGACTCAGAATGACAAAACTTTGGGGCTAATAGCTTTCTAGCCAGGACCAGGTAACAGAACATTCCTCCAGTCCTACAGCAAAGTTCCTATGTATAGTGAGGTTTTTAATCATGGCAGGAGGATTAAAAGAAACTTCTCCAACAACAGTGATTTTATCCCAGTTATGCTCCTACAGTTCATAGTTATTTGCTGCTTTCATACCTTGTTCTAATCTTGGAAAAACAACAGACATACCTGTCTTCTTTGTTGACTTGGGAGTAGTATGACCTCTGCCTAATTGCTGAATAGAAGGAGAAAGCTTCATTGAGATAGCTGGTTTCTGAAGTGCGCAAGCTGCAGAGGAAGAGCCAGATTAGCTCACAGCTTCACACGGAAATCCATGCCAAACCCTCCCTGCCCCCTCAGCCATCTTGTGCATCAATGGCACAACTCCCTCCACAAGTAACATCGTATGAAAGCCAGACTCATTCTTTGTGCCTGCTGGGAAGACATATTTCAGAGCTTGGATTCCATTTCAGGTAACAATCAAATCTGCCCATCTTGTGCCCATATGTACAGGTGACAGGTTAGTTCAAAAGTTTAAAGGAACATTAAGCTCCCAAACTTGTAAATCACACTATTGCACAAGAGTCGAATGCAGCACGCACGGAAGACTTAGAGATGCTTCTGAGGCGGGAGGTAAGTCCTTAGGCAGTACCAGCAGGACTGGCAATGTGGCACTGGGCTCATGGGTGCCCTTCTCTGCAGCACCCCCATGCAGTCCCAAGGGCCTTCTCATTCAGAAACAGGCATCGTGACTCAGCTGCTGCATTAGTTTCTCCTGGCTGAGTATCCAGATGTTTGGCATGGAGCTGCCACTAACGCTGCATTCCCCTACTGAATCCTTGTCTGTGCTTACTTACTAATAATGGTAATAGAGCTGCCCAATCTTGGAAGCAATTTCCCCAATTTGCCACCGCTTCAACCCATACCGATTGTCCAATACTTGTCTATTTTGCAAGAGAGAAAAGAAAGATTAAAAGGCATTCCAGAATTTCTCAGAACATCACACCAGACAAGACAAAGAGCCACTGTAGGGCCAAATTCAGCTTTCATTACTGGTGTGGCATTCCCAGCGGCAGTCCCTCGCAGAGCCAACAGCACTGCATACACACACCAGAACACGGACCATTTATCTTGCATAAACTTGTGAGAGCTAGACATAAGTATGTTGCACAAGATACACACAACAAAAGGTCACAACTTCCCCGGAGAACACTCAGACTAAGCAGCCAACGTAAGGTGTGAAAGATCAGAGCCCACGCTGCAGCAAGACACTTCACACCGTTCCAGATGGGCTCTGCATTGCAAAAGCCATCATCCCAGCTTCTCCTTGGCAATATATTAAAGCAACATGCATTCAAGTAGGGCAAAAGGTTTTGTTAAAAAAAAAAAGATCACACTGAAAACTCTGCAACATTTTAATTCATTAGACTGTGCAGGAAGTGACTATTCCCTCCCTTCATGCTTGCAAAGCACAGTGAAATCTCAATCTTAATGGGGGCCCCTAGGCATATCAGAGATTAAAGCTGCACTTACATCCACCAAACACATCTGCCTACAACATTCCCTTACCGATGCTGCTGTTGAAACTTCCAGAGTTTGGTGTAAACGTCAAACGTTCGCCCAAAATAGGATTGCCACTGCTTTTGCCCGTACTGAGGTAAATCCCTGCAACAGACAAGTGACAAACGCAGAGTTACGAAGTAGGTTCCAGTCAGCTCAGCGTGACGGCAGCGTCTTTGTGCAATGTCAGAACAGCTTTGTTCAGAATTGACTTGAAATGCTTTAGAATTGTCTGCACCCACAACTACAAGAAGCAGGATTCCTGTAGTTTCTCAAAATCTGTCGTTACTGCAATCTTCAAGGAAATCAATCTGGTTTAGCTTGTAGGAAGTACAGATAGCAAGATGTGACCATAGTAGCCCTAAACAGATGCCACAAGCCAGACAGCATATTCATTTAACATTTACACAAGGAAAGACTGCATATGTATATGTATATATATGAGAAGGAAACTTCTATTGGGGGAGGAAGAAATTCTTCAGTGCTGTGTCCTAATTATTGCTTCCTACTTTCAGATGAATTCTCTAGTCAATTTTCAAATGCAAAAGGATTCAAGTTCTCAGTGTTAGTAAAGGCCCCATGCATTTTGCAAATCTTTTGAGGGATTACCTACATTTAGTCACTGTTTGGGGACAGAGGAGCCAACATCTCAAACTGCCTGAGCTCTGCAGGTTCCACACAACAAAGGATGACCCCGGCACATCAAACTGAAGGTGTGCAGCTTAACTGTAAGTTTTTGAAGTAAAATTTTTCCTACTAAGAAAACAACTAGGTCTTCAAATGCAAGAACCATAATTCGATCACTGATTCAAAGACCGGCAGAATTACTGTAGTTATTCTAGTGTCTATTGCCAGTCCGTAGCCACAGTCCTTCACATCCTACCCAAGAGCACTTGTCCAGCTACAAGTTTGACTGACGGGCTCCCTGCAGACCCCTTATGAAAGGCTGACTCTCCCTCCCCAAAAGATTCAGCGAGATGGGTCCTGTCCAACACCTTCCACCAGTTGTACAGGTAGACACTCACTTTGAAGTTAGTTATGAAACATATGGTATATTTACACGGTATTTATTATGAACATATGACTCTCCAGATGTGCCTGGGGTTCTGGAATGGCCGCTCCAACACACAATGGCAGCGGATGGAAGCAGTGCTCTCCACGAGCGAGTTAACATCAGTCAGGTGATTGGATATGTGCAAAAACATGGGCATTTGTGGGCAAACTCAGTCTAAAAGGGCAAAAAGGAGGTTCCTCAATATTAACAGCTTTGTAACAGCATCAAAAGAACAGGTGTACAAATAATCACTCCAAACAAGAAATGACCATGTCCCTACATGCATTTTTCAACAGGTGATTGAAAACATCTTACCATCTTGCTAAAAGAGAAGTAATTTTATGGTTATATGAACAGAAAGCTAAATTGGACTCTTAAAATATCATAGTAAGAAAAAAACCTTACCCAAGAGCAAGCAGAATAATCTAACAGGAAATTGGTTTGGTTAGACTGATAATATTTCTTGCTGCTCATTAAGGAAATAATCTTTTTTAAACAGATTAGACTGTTCACTGTGTTTCAGAAACAGACCCTGCAACATCATACGTGAACCAACTGTCCAAATGTCACGGGGTCAGGGAAGCATATGGATGTTCACCGCTAACATTCACTGGGTCAGGTTCCATCATCGCCACAACATTTCTTACCCTCTAACTCAGAGTGACATGTCAAAACCTGAGACCTTCTGGCTTTTTTATATCATCTCCAGTGGTATAAGGCGAGTTAGTTAACCCAGTTCCATTCTGCTTTCACACCTCCACTCCATTTCTACACTGTGATGTACTTCCCTCCACCTCCACCCCACTCCTCAGAATTTTAGCTCTAAAGGTTGGTGCTGTCAGTCCTAACAGAAGCCTGTCACCTGGGAGTTACTTGAATTTTGAAACAAATGCAACAGAGAAGACAAAACCCCTATGTCTCACTGAGTGCACGTTGCCTATAAATCTGTACTGAAGCTGATTCAAAGGAGGTATACAGCTCTACGTGGAAGTGGAACAGTTTTTCAAGACAGCATAATCTTTCATTTGATTCAAGAATTATTTCTTCAGGGAATGCTCTCTCTCAATTCATTGTGCTGGTTAACATACCATCCAACACCTCGGTCTTCAGCAGATGGGCACAGAAAAGCAGCACAGTCCATTTCCCAGCCTGGGAGGTCGCTACCAAGGGAAACACCACCTTTGGAAACCACGCCATGTCCTCCGGAGCAGCGAGACAAGGAAAGCAGTACACTACGATTTCCAGAGCAGCGTACTGGCGCATTTCTGCTAACTGTAATTGCTTTAACAGCACTCTAGGTAGAAAAGGAAATTGATATTCCTTTGCTCATCAGCCAACTGTACTTCCCACACAGCCTGGAGAGACCTAGCTTAGTTACCACATGTAAAATGAATCCGTTATCAGCTATGACTCTTACCAGCCTCGAAAACCATTCCAGTACTTAAGTGCTGCTGCTATCCTATGAAGATGGTAAGGATTTAAAAAAAAAAAAAATTCCCCTCAGACTTGCAATTGGCTGCTCAACATCTTGGAACATACATTGGTGTAGCAAGGGGTAAACAGGAGTATAAACGTGTTTCAGAGCACCAACATCTTCAACCAAATATAGCTTGATACAAACACATGCAAAAATTAAAGCATTTACTGCAACCAATGACCACTTTCTACTGTTGTAATAGATGTAAACATTTTAGCTAAACAAAAGAAGTTAAGAAACTGTCCTAATACATGCCTAAGATATATTGGAGGCTTTGGTATAGCAAGAGCTAGTGTTAAACTTAATTAGCACATTCACAAGTGTCCACGCTAAAAAATAAAAAAGTTAAAATGAGAAGTGAATACAAACACAAAAACAATACTAAAATTGACCATTTTAAAAAATAATAAAAATCAAAATTCCCTGGCATTAAAGAATGACTGAATTAGCAAGCTGACTCAGAGAACCCCACCAGTAGTAGACTGGGCTTTCTAGGTCAGCTTGCTTAAGACATTTGAGCAAAGGTCTAACATAAAGAAACAAGAAAACATACTCTTCTTCTCTCAAACCCCAAGGAGGCATGTGCACAAATTAGGAAATAAGCAGGGAACTATTTGCTGATCATACTTACGCATACATCCCTCATCAGTAAGCCAATACGCTCTTTACACCTCACCTGTCATCTTCCCTCCTGCACTTCTGTCACCCCCTCGATCCTGCACCTTCCTCTGTACAAGCCTGAGCAGTCTTACAAAACCTAGCTCGACTCACTGCACAGTATTCGCTTTGAGTGTGTGACAATTACTGTCATTTTTAAAAACCTCTGTTACCACAGCGTGCACGTGTTTGGCCGCTGTTGTCCACAGCCGCTGCTGGGTGTCCACACGTATATTTCCCAAGCAGCGCGCTCGCCTAATTGCAGCTGGCATAGCTGCACAATACCACGCGATTCCTCAGCTCCCCAGGGAACAGGAAAGATCTCCATGGAAACAGACAGCAGCACTTGTTCTTTTGATAGTATTCTGACATGGCTGTAATAAAACTTCATTTATGACAATACATTACCGTGGTTTCACCACAGATTTTTGCAGACAAGACCTGCCATTTCACCATCCATTTACTGTTCCGTGTTCTGAACACCATGCATGTTGCTCCCGTGCATCAAGAAATTTTGCTGTGAGAAAACAGATGCATAAGCAGAAGAGGACACAGTGCAGTTTTTTTAATCGGACAAGAGGATCTGCATTATTTGGTGAGAAATAGCTGAAAAGAATACAAAAGACTCAGTTGACTGCGGAGTGGATTATTAATACAGCTCCTCCACTGAAGGAGACAGGGAACATATGATCCCGAAGCAATTACACACCCAACTGGAGAGCAAAAGACCTGTGTTATAGCAAGACATTTTGCTACTTCCAGATCTACAGAGGGATACTAGAGCAGTAGGGAGAGAAAAAGGGAAGAACCTCCATTTCCTGCAGGGTGTGCCTGGCTGAGGATGCTGGTACAGAACGGGCAGGGGCACACACTCATGCTGTTACCGATGACGATCAGCTTCACAGGAGGGAGGAAGCGGCAGCAAGAGGAAACCAGATGCAGAGGAGGGAATGGAGATGCTTTGGTTTAGGACAGTTCTATCCAGAGCAGGAGGACAGTTACACACTTCACTACAATAGCCTCCGACAACAAGTGGAAACTATTTCCAGTTTCTTGGCTTTTAAAGCACGCCAAACTGGACATGAAGACAGAGACTCAGATGTTCTAAAAGGATGGGTTTCCTGCACTGGGCACAGAAGACTGGTTCCCCTGCCACACTAGAATGGCTGGTGGATAAACTCCACAGACACTCCAGAATTTTATTCAATTCTTGCTGTATAGTCTCAGCAAAGACCAGCACTACTTATGTGCTCCTAATTAATCTTCTGTCAGTAGTTCACTTCAGCCATGCTGTCTTAGAGACTCCATCAGTACACTTCAAAAAGGAAGGTTATGATAACTGTAAGTGTAACATTCAGAGCTTTAAATACATTCACAGTTTTGACAGGTGATAAAAAAGACAATTTCTTTTTATGTTCATAGGCTTGGAGTAATTACAGCCATAGGCTCCTATTCCCAGAACCTCAGCAGCAGCGGGATACCAGTGTTGTGGTGTAGCTTCCCCATCACCTCTAATATCCCACAAAGACAGTAAGCACACGAGTAGCCCTCAGGAACTTGCCTCACTGATGCAATTGCTGGGAGAAGCCAGTCCCTCCCCAGCCGCAGCCAGGGCACAGCCTGCAGCATCACCTGAAGCTAAGAGGGTCCTGTTGTTTCTAAATCAACAGCAGCAGCATGGAACAAAACTAAGAATTTCAACTTGCATAAAAAAATCTACAAAATAAATGGTTAAACACTATCACCTCTTTCCGTGAAAGGACAGCAGTCGTGATTCTTGCAGCCTGCACAAGGAGCAATAAGACCTTATAATCTGGGAAAGTAAAATATATGTGGGAAGTCTTTCCATTTCTTAAAGTTTCAAGCTTCTCTCTGATACTGAACACATGTAAACACTTTTTAACATTAAAAAAAAAAAATAACTGGTGACAGTACACCATGAAAAACTGCTTCCTAACACACTCTTCTCTTTCCAGCCTTTTTCCAAGAAAAAAGCAAGTGGGAGCGGGGAAAGGAGAGAATAGAGCAACTGGAACACACTTCATTAACAGTTGTTTCTAACTTCTAGCTCCTGGTGTTCAAAAAAGGAGTACAGACACTAGAAAGACAACCTCCCCTCTGAGTTATTCTAGCAGCCATGGCCACAAAAGGATGGTATCACTGGTAGTGCAAGAATGAAGTATACTGTGGAGCAGCAACCTTGGCAGATGATCATATATTTTCCTCAAATGCTGTCTTTGGCATCTGTATTGGGAAGAGAGGAAGGAAATGCTACTGAAACAAAGACGTGGCAGGCTGAGCCCTTGCGTTTTTGGCAGCAGCAACAGCTAAGCAACTGCCAACACAGCTATAGGCTCCGTTCCCTGTAGCTGAAGTGCCCAGAGGAGGTTTCAGGAAGGAAATCCACTGCTCTCCTCTCCCTCCCCCATCACTTCTTTTCCATGAAACATGGTAGGGACAAGAGAATGGCATAAAACACAGCAGCAAAGGCCACCACCATCTTCAAACCAGAAAGCAGCAGGCATGCATCAAATGCAATTATTATTCTAGAGGGCAAAGCAAGCAACTGGACTAGGAATTAGGATACTTGCCAAGTCATTTCCAGGTGAACTACTCAGAAGAGAGCAAGCACTAACAGAGGAGATACCTGAAAATTATAATGCTGCTTTACCCAGTCATCATACCCTTAAGATTCACAGGCCTTACAGGTGACAGGGTGGTCAAGTTCCGTGCAAGAAGCAACTACGTTAATTGTGTCAAGTTGCAGTAAGGACAGAGGCAGCCTCCCGTTCTGGTATGTTATTTTCATACAGCAGAGCTGGCTGCTGAAGCCCATCTGTCTATTTTTATTGCTCATATTTCATCCAACGGTATTTTCCATTTTCTTTTCATCTAGCTGGATAAGAAGGTTTCTTTTTGGCAAAGTACCATGGAAACTACGTCTCTCATCTGGAAACCTGATACAAGTACTAACTCCCTCCATGCCCAAAGGAAAAGACAGAATGGCAGTAGGTACTCTGCCATCTCTGTGATTTGAACTTGAGCATCACGCATCCAGACATGAAGTGTATTAATTTGCACTCTTCAGTGACTCAGGCCAAAATTTCAAGCAAGTTATATCAGAAAGCCAATGCAATGGCATATATGGTCCTGGAAATCCTGGCCTCAAGATCTCAGTCCTTTTGCTCTAGTCTCTATTTCACGCGGTGTCGAATGCAATCACCAAGAACTCTGTGTGTCTACTGCCCATTTACCATTCAGATTTTGGAGCACAAACTGTTTATTTTGGATTTGGTAATCAACTTCTAAAGTACATGAAAGGATTATCAATAGCGGGGGGCAGGGGGGGAAGGAATTAAAAACATCTTTGCTAACCATCTGTGTTTGAATAACAGCAAGCTATATGGGCCCAAACATACAGTATTACTCAGAGACCAGTAAGAGCCTGAACTGCCAACACGATATGAGCTAAAAACCATGGCTCTTAAGAGACTCTACAGCAAAGCTCAGAAATAAAAAAGCTCCTGAGCACATAATCCTTAACTCAGCATTATTGACATAAACAGGATGCCTATATCACTGTCCAAACATGAACTATTTTCCTTGAACTCCCCTTACTCTTATTCCCCTTCTTATTGGTGCTGACTAAACAGCTAGACTTGCTAGATGTTATCACAGATGTGTTGTGGATAAATACAGATTTTACCTTTCTCCACAGTTCAGATTAACCATTTGTTTCACTAGACAGATACAGGCTATGGTTTGGATGTTTCCGTTTATCACTTCCTAAATTTCTTCCCAAAAAATATTCCCTCACCAACTTTCCTCCCACCTCCTTCTCATCCCCTTTTTTTTTGGTATGGGGAGTCAGACTTTCATGCTGTTGACTGTATACAGCCACACCTAGTCCTTAATTGTGTACTTCATAAACAACATTTCAGTACAAAGTTGATCAATTTCACAGAATTACTGTCAACTGACACAATCCAGACATTCAGCTCACCTTTCTCACATTTCCTTCCCCACTGTCTCAGAAGAAATACGTGAACCTCTACGCTGCAGACATTCTTACATGCACGGTCCAAAACTACCCATACACAGATGCATGCTGTTCTCTCCTAAACAAGCCTACTGGGTTTGAGTTCAAAACGTTCATTGTACAACTGACTTCAGCATCACAAACATACTAAAGTGTATGTTCCAATGCTTTTCTGAAGGAATACTGTCAAAAACACACTAACCTTAAGCCATTGAATAGCTGTTTAGATTTATCCAATAAGTAGCAAAAGTCTGTCACTGTTTTCCTCTCTGCTTGAGGAATATCATCTTCAGCTCCTCCTGATGACATGATTTCTTTTAGGGCAAACTCAGTCCTATGAAGAAGAAAATAGCCATATTACTCAAAAATTGAGGGCTACTATGAACTCATCCAGATTAGATGCACGTACAGTTCCATGGGGATGGTAACAAAGAGCATGCAATTCTCCCACAGGTTACTCTTCTCAAGACTCATTCAAAATAACAGCTGAGAATCAAAGCGTGGGACTAATTATTGCACAATGCACCGGTTAACAGAGCAAAATTAAAAATTAAAGTGGTACAAGAGTCAGAAAATAAAATAACTGAGGACTGTATTCACAAACACAAAACTGCCAACAAAAGGACTGTAACACAAACAATACTTGGGTTTCACACTCGAACAAAGAAATCCTCTCTAAATTTGCCTTTCTGCAGAGGTGTTTATCCTGCAGCTGTATTTAGAGAGACTAGCCTTCAGTTCTGTTTACATTTCATTTTCTTCTGTAACTGTTGAAAACTCTCTCTAGTTGCTATTGCTAAAACAGCAATTTTAGACAAAATGCTAAAAAATATCACGCTTCCTCTCTACTTCCTCATGACTGCTTAATTCCCTGCTTGCACTGCCCACAATTATACCTGCAGATCTGTTTTTACTGTTCATATGAGCAAACTGTCATATTGTACATTGATCCCCTGAATAAAAAACTGTTAGAACGTAGATAATCTTAGCATTGAGTAAGTAAGGGAACATGAAAGCCTATAAAGGCAGAGTGGCTTTTAAAAATCTTACTTGAAACATACACAGATATAAAATTATCCTTTTTGATCATCCAGAGGTGAGCTACAGATTTCTCAGCAGCAGCAACAAAACATGCTGCTCTGAAAATGGCTGCCAGGTCTTTGGCTCTTCTGTGCTCTCCAGGAATTTTAGTGCAAGATAAACACCCCTCTGACTGGGCAAATGCAGAGCCTTCACTTTCAGCGACTTCTCTACTGGTTCTGGTAAGCACCTTTGGTAAGCAACAAGTTTCCATTTGTGCAGAAGCTCTGTTTGGATGCTGTTTGTATAAACAATTATCTGCAAGTTCCAATTCAAGGCAGGAAACGGCAAAGCTAACTCCTTACGGTCATTGGAAAGTACCCTGAAGTATCTTTCCTCAACTGTCATGAAAAACCTTCACAATAACCAAACAGACTTTAGAAATACTTCCCGGAACAAACCCTTCATGCCTTCCAAATGCAGAAGAACTTGGCAGCTCCCCCCAGCTTTTGGGGAGAAGTTAGTGAGCGTATCCTGCCAGCCAAGCACATCAATGATTTCCCAATTGAGACAAGATGGGGCACACAGTCACTTGTCTTTTGCACACCCACGTGACAGAGCACTAGTGCAAGGACGCGGGGTGCGCTGCACAAACTTCTTGATGAAGAGTTCCAGAAAAAAGATAGGAACTATCTAGTTACTGTCAGGTAATGGCAGTATGGGTGCCAGACAGCATAAGAGAAATCAAAACGTACCAACCAGATGTCAAAAACTGTTAGTACGAGCCTAGCAAGCAGGACAGGAATATTGTGAAGCACCAGCCTGGGTTTGAAGCCTCTAGACATCCACATTCACACAGCATGAAACAACAGTAATACTTAAAGCACCAAAATACGAAATCAAAGTGAACAGTAAGCTGAAAACCACACATCAAAAGGAGCCACGAGGTGATTCAGGGAATTCAGGAGGAGGGACAGTACCCCAGGTCGTGTGTGCTCCGCAGCAAGGGTGACCTCAGTCCTGCGGCGAGGCCCTGGGGTTCTACAGCGCTCCACTCGGGTAGCCCAGGCACTCTAGAGCAGCTTCAGACACATTTGCAAACATTGAGGAGTTTGCTTAAATAGCACAGTACATTTCATACAGTCTGTATACAATTCCTTTAATCTAATGGTAAAGTCAATTTTATTGTATGCTACCAGCCATCCAGCCACCCCAACTCCTGCCAACGTTGTCCAGCTGAACCCGCGTTAGCCCTGGCCAGTAAACCCAAATGCAGTGCTCATGTTGTGGGGTCCACTGGACCCACTGCCAAGAGGGCCAGTTATGCAGCCGATAAAATATATGCTAGAAAATTCACTGCCTGCTGATCTGAAAGGCATCAGAAGGCAGGAAAAATCCTTGTTGCAGAGAAAGGAGAAAAAACCCTCTTTCAGGTTATAGACAATTAAGGTGCATTCTGAAAGCCTGCTCCAAGCCCAGCCAGTTCCTATTCAGCACAATACTAGTTTGTGGAAAGACAGAAAAACTGAGAGAAAAAGAAGAAAAAACAAAGAAAAAAGAAAATAAAGAGAGCCTTTAGCAAAATGAACACAAAACCTTGGAGAATATTCTGTATGGTCACCCTCCTGGTACGGCTGTCAGCACGTGTGTTGGGACCTGTTAGTGCAGCAGAGGGCAAAAGCCCCTTTTCTGCTCCTGGCAAGAAACTGCCAAAAGCAGGGGGAACAGCCTGGCTTCTCATCAGACTGCCGATGACAGAACCCGGGAAACAAACCACATTTAAGCACATTCTGACATTGCACAGAGACCTGAAAAATCAGTACACCCTGGAGACACGCCACTAGGTCAGTTTTTGCTTTATTCACAGGTTCAGAAATGAAAAAATGATTGTTGATCAAGCCACACAAATGGTGTTGAGGCAACCAGGAGCCTGAGTTCAGGCTAAAATGTGGTGTTATGTAGCCAGGGTGAGGAGTGAGAGGCAGACACATGCAGAAGCACACAAAAGGAACACTCTTACTAGAATAGCCAGGGGTTTGTTTTTTAAAAGAGAGGAAATGAAGTTAAGTCTTAGTCACACAAAGTTATGTCCAGAAAAGAATCCCGACTGGTAAACCAGACCGTTCCACACAGAACACATGAAACTACAGGACCTGCAGAATTACATCTTCGCTCTACAACTGAGTAAGCTGAAATCTTAAAAACCACAGACACCAGCATGTGTATACATACATCAAGACTTTAGCTTGTATTGCTCTAGAGATGAAAATATCAATAAACGCCTGACGGCTCAAAGCATGTGTGTGTGCACACGTGTTGGCAAAATTGTCATAGGATGTTGATACAAAAAGACTGAAGTACAGCTAATAGTAGCAAACTAAAAAACCTCATTACAATGGTTGCTGCTGTGAAAACTTCCCTACCACTCCGCATTCCAAGTATGCCTTTACCTGGTTCTAATCTGAATGCCAGATGTATTTCATACAATATAAAAGACTTGCATGTTAGACCTGGAATAAAACACTCAGTGCAGACTTTCATCAGCATGCTTTGAATTACGCATTGAATACTCATCCTGGAAAGGGCTTTGAACAGAACTCTCTCCAAGCAACTCAAAAAACTCTGCCCTGTATCATGGTCTGTAAAAATTATATCTGACAGCTTTTCAGACATGCTTAGCCTAACTTAATTGGTTGTCAAACATTTTGATGGTATTCCTCTCAATCTTAAACATCTAAACAATAAGACAGTCTCAAAAAATAATCTTATTCTCTACTGATGCTTTTAGAGGGAAGGAGGTGACCAGAAGACAGTTGATCTAAGACATCAGAATGAACAGAGAAGGCTCTGGATGCTCAGGAAAAGCTATTCCATTAGTACATAATAAATTAAACACAGAACCCTCAATGTGCCGTCTTTGTTTCTGGGTTATTTTATAATAAAGCAGCTAAATCACAGTTAAAAGTAGAATGAAATGAAACCTTAGTTATCCGCACATTTATGGAACTCTCTCTGTTCCTAATGACCTGAAGATGCAAGCACAATTGTCTGTGGGATAGAACAGACACACCAGACATAACACCTCTGGGATGCCAGAAGGAGAATGCTCCAAATAATCAACTTGGGACGGTGACAATGGATGAGATCAAGTTTCACCCTCTTGCAGGATAATTAAAGGCATGTTCTGGCTCTGCCACGTACTGCACTCAGGAAACAGGAGTGCTTCTGAACTATGCAGCGTGTGTACACATGTGCAGGGTATAGGGGAAAGTCCTATTGAAAATCTGTGAAGGTAACACTTTAAAGTATAAGTCCTGCTCAGAATGGGCTGGTTTCTTCCTCACTACATGGCAAAGTTATCTTCATGATGACTATAAAATAACACCATGCAGAAAATACATTGTAAAGATATTCAGACTGAATTGTATCATGGGCAAACAGGGTCTTTCTTCTAGGAAAAAATAATCAGGAAAAGAAATATGGGGTTCAACCAAGAAAGAAATAGAAGTGATGAAGAATTAAGCACAGTAGTGATAAGCATCACAATTTCCCTCTGAGAGATATCTTTAGAAAAGCTGCCAGAAGGTAATTCTTCTACAGCTCTCAAATTCAAAGCAGCATTTTGGTTACAGACACGAGACAGGCGCTGCTGCAGTGTAAACCCTGGTTTCTCTCAGCCACAGCACATGTCTGTACATGAAGGAAAGATGGGAAGGGAAAACGGAACAAAAAAGGACAACAGGAACCATTAAACGATAGGTGAAGCTGGCTTTTCCAGCTGACAGAGAAGGAAAATAAAATTAGTTATCGCATGCACTGGTTTTGGCTGATCTGGCCCTGGAGGGGGTGGTATTTGGTGCTGCACAAAGAACGAACTATCGCGAGCAGCTCAGGAAGGAGGAGGCTTTCCCTGCACTAAAGACTGTGTTGTAATGCAGCTGTGTTACAGACAGGAGAAAGAATTATTATTAGAAACAGCAAGTGGGCACAGCAAAGGGAGGAATATAGCTACCAACATCACCCTTTCCTCAGGGACTGGTGAGCTCCAAATTAAAAATATAAATAAAATGCAAGCCCTAGTACATCCACAATGTGGACCTCTCCCTCTCTGATAACAGAAGTAACCCCACTGACTTGTGCTCCTCTTCTGCAGACAGACAGTTCTCCCAGTTTGGACAGCCCAGCTATACCATAAATATCACTTACTTAATTTTTTGTTCTTGTGTTTGGTGCATTTTTTTTTATGCAAAAGAAACTGTTGAGACATTTTGCATTATAATTTTTCTTCTTTTTTCCTTAAGTAGCACATGTTAAAAAATTTCTCTCCAGAGTCTGCAAAAGGAGACACTGAAACAGTGGTTTAAGAGACTGTTTGTTAAAATACGTCAGAAAATGGTGACTTCCAGCAGAACTTATTATTCTCTCAAAGATTTTGCCAACTCCTCAGGCCATACAAGGCAGAAAATTGTGCTAGCCAAGCACCGCACTTCACATGCCAGGTTCTTTCCAGCACGCTCTCACAACACACAATTCCAGGTTTGCTTAGCACAATGCATGAATAGATTTCACAAAGTCATCCCATTGCAGCACCCAGGGCAGAAGAGCTTATGGGCAACCCAGAGGATGGCAAGACTATGCCAAGCAGTGGGAGAGGCAGGAGTTGGAAGGGTATGGGAAACGGATGAAAGTTTCATGATGCTAGCCGGTATTTTTAAAATTATGTGTCACTTACATCACACACGTTTCCACTTCCTTGTAGTTTGCCGTCTTTTAGCTAAGGTTTTCCAGGCTCAGCTGGAAGGGAAAAAGAGTGCTGAAGTCAACAGCATGCACTTCCTACTGACCCTGTGTTCAGACTGTGGTCTGTAAAGCAAGGCATGCTTTCTGAACGGTGGAAGAATACTCTGGTTCAAGGAAATCAAGCTGATGACGAAAGTCAAGCATAGATAAGTTAAATAACTGTATTACACGCACATCTCCTTTGCCAGATTCATTGCTTAGCCAGGATTGCTGTAACCTGCCATTTGCTGCCTGGTAGAAGAGGGTGGTCATAACTTCACACCTGACCCTTACGAGCAAATAAAACCTCACTCCACAGGGAATTTAGAATCTCTGTTTGCCTCTCCCTTTCTTCTACAGACAGGCATACTCGCCTCTCATGTTTTCTTTCAAAGCTATATGCATGTTTTTGGGAAAACTATCTGTGGGTTTCCATGTAATTTGCTCGGAGCACTAGTCCTGACAGAGCCTCAGCCAATACAAAATTAATTAGAAGCCAAATTCATTCCTCTCGCCAGAATACCTCATTCTCCATGGAGAGACACTGTCCCGAAGCTCCTGAGACACCACTTAGTTCTCCTCAAGAAACACTGAAATAAATAAATAACAACCCCTCCCACACACAGAGGCGTGCACGCTCCGAAGGCTTCACCGGCTGCTCGAGTCAGTTCTTCGGAGGGAACGGCACGGAGCAGTTGTATGTCACACCATTTCTTGATAAAATATATGGGGGAGGAAAAAAGGATTTATTTATTATTCCAAGGTTTTTAGTGAAAGTTGTAACCAAACACAGACATTTCACATCCCCAACCACTGTTTACCTCGGGGCATGTCTGCACTGCAGTGGCTGCAGCTCTTCCAGACCTATCAAGCTCCTTTCAGAGTAGTTCGCTTGGATGCTGCGGAGGCATCTGCGAGCAGGCTGAGACCATGCCGGGACCCCGGCAGGGGCTGCAGTCCAGGGGGCCAGCAATACCCAGGCCCAGCTTAAAGAACAGCTCAAGTGTCTCCACACCAGCTCTGCTGGCTGCTGTATAAACACGCACACAGAACACACAGTGAAAGGGACTTGGGCAGAACCCAGGCTTTAGAGACATTTTTTGTTTGAACACCACAATAAAAAGCAACTTAAAATGTAACTTAAGAAAGAGAAACAAGTAGCTATGTGATTTAGCTGATTACAGTGGCCAAATTGTGTTCTCTCTGCCTGGATGTTTGCTTATTTCAAAATGGCACTAAGCAAAAATTCAGCTGAACTAGGAGGGTGAAAACTTCTAGCTTGTAAACAAATTACAGTGTCACTGACTGAAAATCCCCTACTAGTTCTACAGGTAATTCTCCAGAAAAGTATTTTTCCTACTAAAATAAACCATTTTTACAGCTAACTTGCAGAAGAACTACTACCTCTAACCATTAAGCAAGAGGGAAGACATTTTAAAAAAATAATAAAGACCTACAAAACCAACTGAGCTGGTGACACTAGGCCACAAGCTTGTGCACGAACAGTCATCCTCTCTTTTACAGCGAGAGGATGCCTGGTCCCACATCGACCTGTCTTCAGCCCTGTTGATCCTTCCCTACCCATCACACCTCCGCATTTCCTTTGACATCTCAGCAGGAGCAGTCTCAAGACTTCCTGTAGGGAAGCAGCCAACAGCAAATTCTACTCCACGCCAAGTGAAATCAGCTTGAATATCCAGCATGCACTGTCAATCCTATTATTTTAGCTTCAAATAAGCTATAGAATCTGGCTTTTCATTTGTTTTACACATCTTTAAAAATTCTTTCATTGCTTAAAGCACACCTGTCCGTATCCAGAACTGCAGCTTTGGCACCTTTTCTCCCAGCACAGCACAGAGCTGCTCTTAACATCATACCATGGAAACAGAGCGCTGTCCCTTCCTGCCTTTGACACTGAGATCATCTAAACCACATCTTACCAGCAGACTCTACTAAATTCGCTATGGGCGGACTCACTTGAAATACAAGAGACGTGATATCACCACGGGATGCACATGGCCTTTTTCAATTACCTTCATAACACAAAACTTATGCTTCTCCTCTTTATGTTTCTGCCACTGGCAATTTGTTCCATCTTTGTCCACTCTGCGCCCTGGGTGATCCCTCTTTCACTGAAGTTCATGACCTTTTGTGTATAGGATGAACAAAGGGCAAAGGCTAAAAATGTCATCACAGCTGGGCCTCTGCTCTTCTACTGACTTAAGCAGTTTGCTACTAAAAATGAGCTCAAGCTCAAAGTCAGACTGAGGCAGAGTTTCTGGGTCACTGGAGTCCAGAAATCCCCCGAAGATGGTTCAGAAGCAAAGTGGAAGAGGATGCAAGCCTTTCCTTTCATGCAAATTCAAATCATGACTCTGTAGTGGTGCCTGCATACCACCTACATGGTACTTTGTAGTCATTTGCATTGTATGAAAGAGCAATAGGAAAAAGAACATCAGGCTAGCCTACTCTTGGCAGGGGCGGGAGGGGAGTGAGGGAGATAGAAAAACACCATCAGCTGTGTGTATTTACATTTCACAAGCTAAACTATTTAGTGGTTTATTTACACACAATGTTCTTGGAGCAGCTAAAATGCCAGTTGTGTTTTATCTTGATTTTGTGGCAAAGCACATAACCCACAAAATCATAGGAAGAGGCTGTGAATGAGATATGAACCTTGTAGATCAGGAAAAGCACACGAGCCATTGTGAGAAGGGAGAAGGATTTTGGAAGCACAGGCACAGCCAGGGTTGAAATGCATCAGTTATGACAAGACACCAAAATACAACCCAGGGACTCGAAAGCAACGATCATGTCAGAATACAACAGTTCATGCTGCAGGGATCGCACATCCCAGTATAACTCTCGTAGCCAAGCCAACCTCCAGCGAGGCATACCGGGGCCCCAGGTCTCTGTACGCTGCCCCTCCATGTTAGAGCGAGGAGGGAATTGCAGTCAGCTCCATTTTATGCACATTCAGTGGCAAGACGCCAACACAACTGTTGACTGAGCCAAATCTGGGCCCCCTTGAACTAAGCCATCACCTAAAGCAGGGCGGAAAAGCACATGCCTCTCGCATCTAGAGCGGCCAAGTTCCTGAAAAGCATCAGAGTTACAAGATAGATTTTTTTTTCTTTCCTTCTTTACTCAGAAAGTGATGGGTGGTTTAACTCCTTGATGTACACTCATTAATTCAAAACTGAGCAGTTGCTATACAATGTAGCTTGATGTTAATGTAATGGAGAGACTTCTTTCTAGCAAGTCACATTATTTACTAGATGGCCCCAACAGCAGTTCAGGCCAGCGTCCGATCTGGAGGCCAGTTATCATCGCACTCTGCATCTTGTTAGCGTTCTCAGCCAAGGTGTCGGTGGCTGCTCTCCAACTGGAACCTTACTCTGACAAAGAGAATGCAGTACCAGTACAAGCTAGAGAAAGCTTTTTGATCAGTTCGGTTCACTTCTTCCCTCCAAACCAGTGTTTGGTGGCAAGCTGCCAGCAAGCTCAGGAATCGCACGGAGAGTGTCATCGCTCTGGGAATTCAACCTCCTGAGTAGGAGCTGCTCCTGGACCGTTCCTCTGCCACACAGCAGAGAAATCCCTCTGCTGACTTCTGCTTTAATTATATTTAAAAAATCCAGCTTCTAGTCTGTGTGCCATTATAATAATAACAATAATTAAAAAGACTTCAAACGACGAGTCCTCTAAACCTGCTGTTCCATCCAGGCATTTTGGCATCGCACACTTCCTTTCTTGACTGACATCCTCAGGGAACCAGATTGATGGTTATTCTATTCTATTCCTGTTGCAGGGCTGCACTGCTTTCTCTCAGCACATGTAAATTGCTAGGTAATATTTGTGTTGGCAACTAAATTACATACTTTACAGAAACAGACCTCTGTTTGACCCTCCATGCAGCTCCCACACACGATTTGGTCCACTCCTTTAAACTGTTTCCCTCTGCTGCAACACATGCCCCCCTCCATACCTCTGCTTCCAGCCTGTTTAAAAACTACACATCCAGAACAGAGCTTATGTGCTTAAGAGAGCAACTTGGCTACAAATCCAAGCCTGCAGGATGTCCTTATGCAAGAATACCAAAGAATATAATAAAACTTGCATGTACAGGTCCTGGTTTTCCTTCTACAAAGATTGCTCCAACTGAACATTTCTATGAGAAGAAAAAAAAAAAAAAAAAAAGCTGTGAAAAGTTCTGTGAAAAAAGACATCACCAGACAGATTTCTGTAACAAAACTGACAGCTGTACCATGCTTTGGGGGGCTGGCAGGGGGTGTTGAGGTTTTTTTGTTTGAAACACAGTTAAATTTTAGCTATTTAGGCAGTAACATTACCTCAGAATAGACTTTCACACCAGAATTCTTCCTTCCTTTCCCAAAGCTCACCATGCGGAATAAAAGATAAGCCAACAAAGTAACACATCCAGAGGATGAAATGCATTCCCATTATCCATTTATACCGTGGCAGTTTATCAACGACTCCATTTAATGCCATCAGGGCTAAACCAGAACGAAAGTGATGCAAAAAGAGGCAAAATGCGAGTGGCAGGCAGCAGGGCCAGCACAGCTGCAGTGGGAGCAGAGGACTGTGCCGTCACACCATGTGACAGGAGCGGCGCTGGCAGCGGAGGAGGGACAGCTACAGCCCCTGGCCTCCCACCTTCGCAAATCTGTGCCTTCGGTGAAACATTATGGACAACCCCATTTCATTTCAATGCAGAACTGGCTCAGGTTATAAGCTTCTCCATGTTCTGAATTTTTATTCTCCATTTTTATTACTTCCCTCCACCAAATAAAGCGGTAACACAGAAATTAATAACCATACAGGCAAGCTGTGTATTCCTCCTACTGCTGAGCACTTTCAGCATTTTAGCACTTGTAGATCTAGTTTCTCAGGCGAGCGTGGTGAACACAGGACACGGTACTGCTGCCTGTATCATTCTTACACACAGAGCTTTGCCCAACGAGCCATCTTTGTGATAAAATCTTCCAATGTTTGTAAGGCACATGGATTGCCAATTGAATTTTGATCCTGTATTGTACCTACATAGTACAGCAAAATATTTCTTCTCTCCATATAGTTTCTACGAATGGTTTTTATATTTTCTGTAGCAAAGTACCTGGCTATCACATTTGTGTACGCTATCTGTATTATTTTGGCAGCCCTGAATGATTGGTGATTTATGTTCTTTGCTTCTAGTAGAGTGATTCATTGTTTCCTTCATTTAATGTAGATTGTGATCCAGTTTATCAGAACATCTTAAGAGAGACTGACTTATCTGATCTGAAAATGAAGCATCTTTTTCTCTAAGAACACGATCTACAGTCAGGTGTCATGCTTCTTAATCGCTCCCTCAACAGCCTGAGCCAGGGAAGTTACAACCGTTACGCAACAGGGTTCACACCAGGTGAGAAGACGCACCGGGCAGGAACCGCATCTGCAAACTTCCACAGCAAGATCCATACCAGGATGATCTTCTACCATTTCCAAAGGCTGCTACCAACCCTGCAGTTCTGTTGCTCACAGAAATGGTGAGAGACCATACGCACGCTGGGAGACTCACTTATATGGTCCAACAGTGCTGCTTTGCATTACCTTAGACAAGATGCTGAGAATTATGGATTGCATTTGGACAGCTCTCCCAAGATCTAGTGATTTTTTATGTTAAGGGATCCATTTTGCAGGTTGGAGGAGTGGAAATTGCTTACCTGAGACACAGCTCAAGCATGGAAGCTTGGAGCCTGGTTATTAAATTACAGAAGTGCAACTCAGACTTTGATGAAAATAGGTCCTATTCTGTGGTGGAAGATTACACCCAGGCTCTGAAAACCTGCAGTCTTGATCCTGAATGTTTTACCTGTGGCAGCCTTTGGTTATGGACATTTTTATAGCCAGTAACAGGCAAGAAATTTGGGGGGGATGACACAACATAACAATCACCCAGCTTCTGTCTCCAAGGGCATTTCACATCTCCTATTGTGCAAAGCATTTCTCAGTACAAAACACGAATCTGATGAAGAGGGAGGTGCCGAGATAACAGTTTAAAATCAGAACAAATCCACGATGATTCCATTGAACTTGCCATTTGGCTATCCAACACCACACAGACAGCTCTCGTAAAACCCAGCAAGATTTCACTTGAAAGGATTCATTTGCTGATGCAGAAACGCAGCTACCTGTCAAAGGCACGCTGACCACCCCCAGCCTCCCCAGCCGGGAGAGGCAGGGCGGCGGGAGGGAGGATGACACACGTAACGGAGAAGTTAATAAAGAAGGAGCCGTTCTCAGAATTATTGCAGTTACGTTGCGAATCAAGGCCTAAGCAGACAACATGTCACACCGTATTCCTCTTCTCCATTCCCGGCAAAGACAGCGCTGAGCGCTCCCCGTGCACCCCGGCACAGGGCCTCGGCCACCGCCGCCCCTCAGC
>NW_010101121.1:0-1307 GCF_000699245.1 Pterocles gutturalis
TGGGGGGAGCGGGGGGGGAGCCTGGCTGCGAACCACGAAAATTCTGCAAAAAATTCTGCAAATTCTGCAAATGGTGCATTTTTTGCAAATTCTGCAAATTTTGCAAATGATGCCGATTTTGCAAAGGGTGCGGGCGGTGCAGATTTTGCAAAATCTGCAAGCGGTGCGAAGCCTGCAGTCGTTGCAAAGCTTGCGAGCGGCGCAAATTCGGCAGTTTTTGCAAAGCCTGCGAGAATTGCAAACCCTGAAAACCTTGCAAACCGTGCAAATTCGGCAGATTCGCCAGGCTTTGCAAACCCTGCGATCGTTGCAAACCCTGCAGGCCTTGCAAACGGTGCAAATTCTGCAGATTCTGCAAGCTCTGCACTCATTGCAAAGCCTGCAGACCTTGCAAACGGTGCAAATTCTGCAAACCCTGCACTCATTGCAAACCCTGCAGACCTTGCAAACTCTGCAAATATTTTTGCAAACCTTGCAAACGGTGCGAATTTTGCAAATTCTGCAATGTTTGCAAACCCTGCAAACCTTGCAAACAGTGCAAATTCTGCAAATTCTGCACTCGTACTGCACTTATTGCAAACCCTGCAGACCTTGCAAACGGTGCAAATTCTGCAAACCCTGCACTCATTGCAAACCCTGCAGACCTTGCAAACTCTGCAAATATTTTTGCAAACCTTGCAAACGGTGCGAATTTTGCAAATTCTGCAATGTTTGCAAACCTTGCAAACAGTGCAAATTCTGCAAATTCTGCACTCGTTGCAAACCCTGCAAATATTTTTGCAAACCCTGCAAATATTTTTGCAAACCCCGCAGACCTTGCAAACCCTGCAAATTCTGCAAATATTTTTGCAAACGGTGCGAATTTTGCAAATTCTGCAATGATTGCAAACCCTGCAAAGCTTGCAAACGGTGCAAATTCTGCAAATTCTGCAAACCCTGCAATCATTGCAAACCCTGCAGACCTTGCAAACTCTGCAAACGTTTTTGCAAACCCTGCAAACATTTTTGCAAACCCTGCCCTTTCCCCCCTCCCTCTGGACCCCATCCTCCTCTCCCCGGCCCCCTGCGGCCCGTCCTCCCCTTTCCTGCTGGTGCTGGTCCCCAGCGCCCCGTCGCACTGGTCCCAGCGCCAAGCCATCCGCGACACTTGGGCCAGCGGGCAGCACCCCGGCTGGGTCGAGGAGCAAAATTTGGGGCTCTCCACCCGTACCCTCTTCGTGCTGGGACTACCGGAGGTCGGCGGGGTGCAGGAAGGGATCCGTGCAGAATCCTCCCGTTACGCCGACGTCCTGCAAGGCTCTTTCTCC
>NW_010101121.1:1757-5017 GCF_000699245.1 Pterocles gutturalis
TGCTGTTCAGTGCCCATCGGTTGAGTCCGACTCAGTTGCGGGAGGTCTGGGGGGTGCTGGCCCGGGGGGGCGGAGGGTGCAGCACAGTGCAGAGGGTGCTGGGGGTGCTGCGCTGCAAGGTGCTGGCGGCCGCTGCGTGGCTCTGGGAGTGATGCACGGGGATGCACCCAGCTCCAGGGGTTGTAGCAGCAACGGGATGCGCCGGTGCAGATGATCGGCGCTGGTGCAATTGGGACGAGGACTTTGCAGGAGGATGCACGAGTTCCAGGGGTTGCCAGCCCTGGGGTGCAGCATTTTGAAGAAACAGCTCTGGTGCAATGAGGACGAGGATGTTGCACGGGGCTGCAAGAGTTCAAGAGGTTCCAGCAGCCCTGGGATGCACCGGTGCAGATGATCGGCCCTGGTGCAATTGGGACAAGGACTTTGCAGAAGGTTGCACGAGCTCCAGGGGCTGCAGCAGCCCTGGGATGTACCGCTGCAGATGATCGGCGCTGGTGCAATGGGGACAAGGACTTTGCAGGAGGTTGCACGAGTTCTAGGGGTTGCAGCAGCCCTGGGATGCGCCGGTGCAGATGATCGGCGCTGGTGCAATGGGGACAAGGACTTTGCAGGAGGTTGCATGAGCTCCAGGGGTTGCAGCAGCCCTGGGGTGCAGGGGTTGCAGCAGCCCTGGGATGCGCCGGTGCAGATGATCGGCGCTGGTGCAATGGGGACAAGGACTTTGCAGGAGGTTGCACGAGTTCTAGGGGTTGCAGCAGCCCTGGGACGCAGCATCTGGAAGGAGCAGCCCTGGTGCAATGGGGATGAGGACGTTGCACAAGGTTGCACGAGTTCCAGGGGCTGCAGCAGCCCTGGGATGCACCGGTGCAGATGATCAGCCCTGGTGCAATGGGGACAAGGACGTTGCACAAGGTTGCTCGAGCTCCAGGGGTTGCAGCAGCCCTGGTGCAATGGGGACAAGGACGTTGCAGGAGGTTGCACGAGCTCCAGGGGTTGCAGCAGCAACAGGATGCACCGGTGCAAATCATCAACCCTGGTGCAATTGGGACGAGGACGTTGCAGGAGGTTGCACGAGCTCCAGGGGTTGCAGCAGCCCTGGGATGCACTGCAAGGTTGCTCGAGCTCCAGGGGTTGCAGCAGCCCTGGTGCAATGGGGACAAGGACGTTGCAGGAGGTTGCACGAGCTCCAGGGGTTGCAGCAGCAACAGGATGCACCGGTGCAAATCATCAACCCTGGTGCAATTGGGACGAGGACGTTGCAGGAGGTTGCACGAGCTCCAGGGGTTGCAGCAGCCCTGGGATGCACTGGTGAAGATGATTGGCGCTGGTGCAATGACGACAAGGACGTTGCAGGAGGTTGCACATCCTTAAGCAGCTCCAGCAGCCCTGGGGTGCAGCATTTTGAAGAAACAGCTCTGGTGCAATGAGGACGAGGATGTTGCACGGGGCTGCAAGAGTTCAAGAGGTTCCAGCAGCCCTGGGATGCACCGGTGCAGACGATCAGCCCTGGTGCAATGGGGACAAGGACTTTGCACAAGTTTGCACGAGCTCCGGGGCTTGCACCAGTGATGGGATGCAAGTTGTTGCAAATTATCATCGGTGCATGTGTTCAAGAGATTGCAGCAGCCCTGGGATGCACCAGTGCAGATGATCAGCCCTGGTGCAAGGGGGAAGAGGACGTTGCACGGGGCTGCAAGAGTTCAAAAGGTTCCAGCAGCCCTGGGATGCACCGGTGCAGACAATCGGAGCTGGTGCAATGTGGACAAGGACGTTGTAGGAGGTTTCACAAGCTCCAGGGGTTGCAGCAGCCCTGGGATGCACTGTTGCAAATTTTTGGCGCTGGTGCAATGGAGATGAGGACGTTACACGGGGCTGCAAGAGCTCCAGGGGTTGCAGCAGCCCTGGGATGCACCGGTGCAAATTTTTGGCACCGGTGCAATTGGGACAAGGACGTTGCACAAGGTTGCACGAGCTCCAGGGGTTCCAGCAGCCCTGGGATGCACCGGTGCAGATGATCGGCGCTGGTGCAATGGGGACAAGGACTTTGCAGGAGGTTGCACAAGTCCAAGGAGCTGCAGCAGCCCTGAGAGGCAGCATCTGGAAGGAGCAGCCCTGGTGCAATGGGGACGAGGACGTTGCATGGGGCTCCAAGAGTTCCAGGGGTTGCAGCAGCCCTGGGATGCACTGGTGCAAATTTTTGGCACTGGTGCAATTGGGACAAGGACGTTGCACAAGGTTGCACGAGCTCCAGGGGTTCCAGCAGTCCTGGGCTGCACCGGTGCAGACGATTGGTGCTGGTGCAATGGGGACAAGGACTTTGCAGGAGGTTGCACGAGCTCCAAGGGTTGCAGCAGCAACAGGATGCACCGGTGCAAATTTTTGGCACTGGTGCAATTGGGACGAGGACGTTGCACAAGGTTGCACGAGCTCCAAGGGTTGCAGCAGCAACAGGATGCACCGGTGCAAATTTTTGGCACTGGTGCAATTGGGACGAGGACGTTGCACAAGGTTGCACGAGCTCCAAGGGTTGCAGCAGCAACAGGATGCACCGGTGCAAATTTTTGGTGCTGGTGCAATTGGGACGAGGACGTTGCACAAGGTTGCACGAGCTCCAGGGGTTGCAGCAGCCCTGGTGCAACGGGGACAAGGACTTTGCACAAGGTTGCACGAGCTCCAAGGGTTGCAGCAGCAACAGGATGCACCGGTGCAAATTTTTCGTGCTGGTGCAATTGGGACGAGGACTTTGCAGGAGGTCGCACGAGCTCCAGGGGTTGCAGCAGCCCTGGGATGCACTGGTGAAGATGATTGGCGCTGGTGCAATGACGACAAGGACGTTGCAGGAGGTTGCACATCCTTGCCGCTGCAGACGATCGGCGCTGGTGCAATGAGGACGAGGCTGTTGCACGACTTTGCACGTCTTCAAGTGGATCCACCAACCTTGCTGTTAGCCAGCGACGACAAATTTCAACTTTTCACCCCGGAGCAGCGAGCTGGCGCTGGATCCCTCGATGATTTACCGCAGGATCCTACCCCCTCGACCTGTCCAACACCCCGGAGCGGCCGCTTGGTTTTTTGCAAATCCTAAAAATCGGATTAAAAAAAAAAAAACAAACCATCCTGGGGCTGAATTGTTTCCTTCCGAGGTGACAACCGGCCACCTCCCGGCGTTGCTGCCGGGACAGTCCGATATTTTTCTCGTTTCGTTATTAAATGATTCGTTATCTCACCCCCACGAGTCTCTTTTCCCCCTTTTTTTTTTT
>NW_010101122.1:0-4145 GCF_000699245.1 Pterocles gutturalis
GTGGGAGAGGGGTGGCTGCTGTGGGGCAGAGCAGGGGGTCCTGGCCATCCCCTGCGGCCAGCTTCACAAAATCACCTCAAACATGTGCGAACAACCCGCGTCCCTCAGCCCCAAGGAACCCCATGGGTGCCGTGACCAGAGCGGGAGGCTGCGGGTGGGGGGGTTTGTCCCCACCTGTGTTCTTGGGGAGGGGTGGGGGAAAGGACCACCGCCTCGCTTCGCCTCGCTCTGATGGGTGCCATTGTGTTGGGGTTTTGGGGTTTTATTTGGTTTTTTTCCCCATGTGTGTTGGTGTCAGCATGCCATGTGTGTCCACGTTCCCCGCCTCAGCATTCGGGGTGATGACATGGAAGAATAAGGAGGAAAGTCACCATCATCCGATGTGTGAGGCGGGATGTAAATTACGAGCTGTGAAGACTCGCAGTTCATTTGCGTTTTGGTGTTTCTTGTTTACACAAAGCTGTTACAATGCTGGCTGCTTGGCGGTTTGCGCTGATCTCCTGTTTTCAGTCCAATCCATTGACTTTTGCAGAATTGCTCCGTCTTTTAAATCACTGGCGTGGATGAGGGATTAGTCCCAGACATGCAGTAGCGAAATGCACAAAGCCAGTTGTCAGTTACCAAACCTGACCTCAAAACAAAGCTTTTTAGGAATTTATATCCTTAGCTCCAGAAATACAGCTGCTCCGCTGGTCCTTGCCCTCTGATCACCCCTAAAAATCCTTTGTGTGGTGTGTAAGCACGCTGACTCAAATCCAGTGCTGGGACCAGCTGTAATTGCCCTGATAATATTAGATGTAAACACCAGCTTTACATAAAAGTGAAACCATATGTATCGGCTAATGCGCGTCCACTCCGCAATCCTGCACAAATAGAGCGGAGTCCAGAGCTCTGTCCTTAGCTCACCCTGTTGATCCACTTTTCCCTCTACGGCAGAGTCCTGTTCCCGGAGTTACCAGACAGGTTTAGTGGAGGATGAGAAATCAGCCCAGGAGTATTTCTGTGCCTTGTGCAAGAATGCTGTGTGTTTTCAGTCTTTTACAAATGTTGTTTTATTGACTTAGTGATAACATTTTGTTCTCCTAGGTCCTTTTCCCTTTCCAGATTGTTAGCCCAGCACTTACTAATCTTTTATGGCACTGCTGTGGAACAGATGTACGGTGTTTTTCAGTGAGTAGCAAGGTCTGTAGTTTCAGCTGGCTTTGCGTCTGAAAAAGACAGTGCTGCCTTTCCCTCGTATCCCCATTGTGGAGTGGGTAGCTGGGCTGGGAGACAGATTTGTATGATTACTGAGCTGGCAAAAAACCCAATGGTCTTAGGTTCTGACTCAGTGCCTGGGTCCAAATCATCGCATAGCTGCTCAAATGTTTACCTGGGCATCTTTGGGTTTAAAGGAGCATCTAGCTGGCATTTTGGCCAAACTATGTGTGGAAATAGGCACAGAGGTCTGGGTCTTTAAGTCCTGAAAATGCTGCTGATGTTGGGTGCTTTAGTCATCCTTCTCAATCCTTTGGCTTGGTGGAGCAGCTGCTCTCAAGCTGTACCGTTTTGTGCCATGCTTTCTTGAAATGGTGGAATGTGTGTCTGGGACACCGTGAACACCCCACACATGTCCTGGGAGCCCCTGTCCTCGTGTCCTCGTCTGTGCTGTTGCTGAAAGCACTCCTGGAATCTGGTTTTCACTTGAAGGGCTTTCTCTCTATTGTGTCTTTTCCACCAAAATGTGTCCGAGTGCCGTAACAAGTTAACTGTGGTGTCTCTGAAGCACGGCTTTTTCCGGGGATGGAGGAATCTCAGTTGACTTGGCGTGGATGGAGGCGTTGAGGTAGAGTTTGGAAAGCTCTGTGAAATTGCTAACTTTCCTCGCAAACAGGAGACTTAACGGTTTATGGCCTCCCTGTGGGACCATTTGGTCTAAAAGGTGTGATGGTGCTCTTTTACTGGTCTCCACCTTAGCCATTTACAAAATCTTCCATTTACAAAAGGTAGTGGGCTCCTGCCCACCTCTGCCTCAGAAGCTTGGAGGGGTATTCCTGCCCGTAGTGAGTGTGTTCCTGCTGCCTGCTACAAAAGTGTAGCTTCCTGTCCTCTCAGCCCTAGTTTATCACTTCATGTTTTCTGTGACTGTCATCCCACAGAAAAGTAATCCCTTCTAATGACATCTACGATTCTCCATCTAATTTCCTGCTGGCCCAAATGAGAGTCTAGGGAGAACAGCAATGCTGACTTCTGAAGTATGTGGATTTACTTACTTTGTGTGATTGGGTTATAGAAAAAAGAAATGGAAGTTATTTTGTCTGTGCCTTTGACAAATATTAAAATACAGCCTGTTGTATTTCACAAATCTAACTGCTGTCTCCTTCTCTCAATAACAGCAATTAGCAGATCAGAAAATGGAAAAATGTAGAAATATCCTTTCCCAGTGGCCACAAACATTAGTCCTCTCCAGAAGTTAATGAAGTCAAGTCTATGGAAAGTAAATAACTGATTTTTTTTTTTTTTTAAACTCTCTTGGTGAGCTAAAACGTCATGGTGGAGTAGTAAATAATAAAGAGATGCAAAGATTACCTCTTGGAAATGAAGTGGGTGAAAAATGGTTTTGAACTTCTCCTTTTAATGAAAGTGTCTAAACTGTCTGGCTTAAGGATCTGTCCTGCTCTGTTTGGGTGCAAAAATTAATCAGTAGCACAGCAGTAATGTGGGAGAGGGATGGTAACCCACCGTGGCTGGTGAGCAAGGTGCTCTCTCCTGGCTGGGGGGACCTGGGGTTCAAATCCTCTTACACACCAAGTGTGCTAGCAGGTCTGTGATGAGGGGATAGAAGCATAAATGTAAAACAATGAATGCAACCCATTCGTTGTAGTATGGACTCCTAAAAAGTGACCGGTTTAACAGATGGTGTCACAAAACATTGTGGTGTTTCCTTCTTTTGTTCCTGTTGAGGGAACATGAAAATTTTTGGCCTCCTTGTTGATGTGTCCCATTTTCACTAGCTGTCAGTGATGTGTTGGCTCCGATGTGTCCAGGTCCGCACAGAGGGCACGTGTGCGTACGCGCAGTTAGGTTACTTGAGTTTATAGTAGTCACCATGGAGATTAGTTACAAATCTTTGCTTTTTTTTTTTTTTTGAAATCTAATGTTCCTGTGGTTTCTTTTTATTTTAAGAATAAATTCCAGAAATACTGTGGGTGGGAATATGAACTACTTGGAAAATCAAACTTCGTGGCGGCTCCAGTTAGCACCATGTGTGTTGTGGCACCTGGAGCGCACGTCGATGTGGTGTGGCTATTTCATGTGGTGTGTGTCTCCGCTCTGGAGAGTGGCTTTGTAAGTAAGAACCGGAGTTTGAGGACCTGTGTTTGTGTCTGTGAACATATTTTGGGGAGCCTGTGGGATTGAGCTCCTCCCTGTACCTTCTGAGAGTCCACTGCAACCTGTAATAAAGCCTCTTGAGGTTAAATTTGACACATGCAACCGTCTTTAGCAGGATGCCATCAGTTGGTGTCGCAGCAGTATTGCTCTTTGGCTGTGCAGGGTGTATGCTCTTTCGTGGCACTGTCCTTCACCTTCACCTGACCAGGCTGTGTACATCCCATCACCAAAATACACAGCGTGTTCTTTATTCGTTGTATGGGAAGAAGAGGCTTTGGGGACCCGAGGCATCATCCCTGGGGTAGGGATTGAACTGCAGGCTGGAGGAACGGTGCAGGTGGTGGGGATTCAACCGGCAGCCTTACGCTGCCCACCCTGGCTGCGGATAACAGCACACAGGGTTTTTATAACAACCCCTCTGCAGGCAGAACCTGACAGCAGGGTGACAGAGACCTTTGCTTTGCGAGATGCACTGTCTATATATCGGTGATCTTTTCCTCTAGGGATCTTTAACTGCAGTAGTTTTTTAAAAAGTAGTGTTGCTTTGGTAATTTTTAATCATATCCTTGGTTTTAAGAGCAATATTGTGTTTTGTTTTGGTGTTTTTGTTTGTGTGTTTTTTTTTTTTTTTCCTTTTGTGGCCACTGGAGTTTTTGTTTTGTGACATCTTGGAGCCAGGGACATGAGGTTGGAAGGATGGATGCCCCAGGGAGTGTTTTGATGCTAAGGAAGGCCTGGGTTGCTCTGAAGGTAGCGAGATAAGCTCATCAGCA